>NC_091353.1:14930358-15045358 GCF_038502225.1 Cherax quadricarinatus
GGACATCTTCTCTACTACTTACTACTGCTGACCCACCTCTTGAACATGATGTACTTCCATTAGGGAATCCCACCCACCACTGAGAATGCCTTCATCTCACCTGACTCCAGATAAGCTCACATCTTGCTGCCTGTGCTTCAGATTCATCAAGACTATGGTACTGAATACATGCTCCGAGGCTGAAGGACTGATTACCTCATTTCAACCCTCTCCAGTCTTTTACACTGCATTGATAAAGCCACTGGTTGGCAAAACATCTACAGAATAAAGATACCCAAATGTTGCACAGTGCAATTCATTGTCAAAATTCTTGTTGTTCGTGCTTGTTGATGTAAAATGAAGATGGTTGACATAGCTCCACTGGATTGAGATGGATGACTGTGGCTTGTGAGTTGGTATGGATGACTGTGGCTTTTGTGTTGATATCAGTGGAGAGTTGTTAGAAGTTGTAAGATGCACTGGAGTGCTCAAGAATTCTGTAATGCGTCTCTACTCTGTTTTACCCACAAGTTCTTTACACATCTGACAACAGAGTATCATCAGCTGCTTCAGAACAAGGCTGACTTGTCAGGGTCTTCTTCAGGAAGAGAGTCAGCAAGTTCACCAGGAATATGGAATTTCTCATGCAGCTTTTAGTGTTGTCTCTATACAGTTCTTCAACCATATCCTCCTCTGTTACCTTCTCTCATCTAGGAATTTACCTCTTCAGCAATTCTTCTACAGTTAAGGAATAAAAAGGCACAATACTGTGACTGGAACAATATGCAAATAACTCATACATAGGAGAGAGAAACAACGAACTGAAACATCGTCGTAGGTTTCTTTCTCCTGTGTGTGTGATATTTGTGTATTCTTCTATAGTTTTTCATCATCATCTAGCAGTTCATTTACTTTTTCTATCTACATATCTTCAAGCTTGTGCCTCCCCTTTCTCTCTCTTCTCTCTTTTTATCTCCTCTCTCTTCACCAGACTCAATTTTCTTGACCTACCTCCTCAGTGAGAAAAAATCTGAAAAATTACAAGAGTAGGCTATAATTTTCCCTAGCCTGCATTTATGGTTAACTGGGGTACATCATTCAATGTCACTTTTACATGTACTTGTGCATCTGGAATGTTAAAAGCATCCCTGAACATTGGCACTCAAGTTTGAGAGCCATTATTCATTACCACAATGAGCTTCCCCATGACCTTGTATGTGCGGTGGCACTTAAATGTCTAAGTCACTGACCCAGTGGTTGTATGAAAGATTTCATCTTGGGTTGTAACAACAACTCTGCCCATTTGGGTCAAGAGACTACAGGATTTCAGGATGACTATGAATTATCAGGAGTCAGGAAAACCTCGAACATAAGATTCTTTCTGACCAAGTACATCCTGCCTGCTTAAACTGGTCAACAAACAAGGCCTCACTCATCCAAACTGACTTGTTACACAACTAAATAATTGGTAAAATGGTTTTTGCCTTGTTCTTTTAAGGAAGAGAGAGTCTGTGCACAATAAATTAGCACAGGCTTGAACTTGATATCACATAGCAGATGGAATAATCCAATATAACCATTGTAAGTGCCAGTAGCCATACCACATTGAATGCACCACTTCTCATCCAATCAGTGAAGTTAAGCAACATTGGGTTTGGTTAATAATTGGGTGGGTGACCACCTGGGAACACCAAGCTGTTGATATTTAATCTCCATGGGGAAGTGGAGAAGAATCCTTCCTCCGTAAGCCATGTGTGTCATAAGAGAACTAAAATGCTAAGAGCTAGGGGCTAGTAACCCTTCTTCTGTATAGATTATTAAATGTAAAAAGAGGAGAAATTTTCATTTCTTCTTTTTCAGGTCACCCTGCCTCAGTGGGAGACAGTCAAGGTTAAAAAAAAAAATGCTAAACCTGTATGGGTTTGTGTACAGAAGTACAGTGAAACGATTCTTTGCTGTCTTGAACCCAAGTGCAAATTCTTCTTGCTTGCTAATGTATGTTTTTGATGACTTTTTTTTTTTCCAACATAACCCTGTTTTGTTAACATTAAACTCTTGATCAGGACTGTATCCCTTCTCAGAAATAATTTCTGCAACCCTGGCAGTATGCCATTTATATCATCATGTTGAGCTCTTGACATGCTGACACACACTTCCTTAACCACTTCTATCATCTAAGTTCTGAATGTTTCCAGTCACTCGTGCGTCAGAATTTCCTCAGTCTACTTCTTTGTGGTTAAAATCTCTTAGTCCTTGCTTTTGCCATATGTATTCTTCCTGTGCTATGATGTCAACCACTGCTTTGCCATTGTCATCACATGCCTATCTTGGTCTCCTACTGTCTGATGGTGGGTTGCAGGTCACTTCTGCTGCTGCTACTTCAAGTTTCCAGTCTTGAGTGTGCCTGCTATGCAGTCAATTGACTGTGTTAATCTTTCTCATCTCTTCGAAACTCCACTCACTGCTGATTAGCAGTGCAACTCCTTTCCCTTCTGCTTCCTCTTCATTTGATCTGTAGTATTGACAAGCCTCTGGTAGGACAGTGATGGAGTGAGTGATGGTCAAAGTGTTTCTTCCTTTGCAGGTTACCCTGCCTCGGTGGGAGATGGCCGATTTGTTAAAAAGAAAAATGTATGCATGCATGTTAATGTGTATTTGTGTGTACCTAATTGTCTGAATATTAAAGTAAAGCTATAATTCTTTAAATGTAAAGGTAAGAACATAAAAACATGAGTAATACTATACTTTTATATCAGTACTCACCTATATGTGGATGCAGGGGTCAAGTCACAGCTCCTGGCCCCGCCTCTTTGCTAGTCGCTACTAAGTCACTCTCTCCCCACTCAAAGAGCCTCATCATACCTTTCTTAAAGCTATGTATGGATCTTGCCTCCACTACTTCACTCTCCAGATTATTCCACTTCCTGACAACTCTAAGGCTAAAGAAATACTTCCTAACATCAGTGTGGTTGCCAAAGAGAAGACTGTAATGAGTCTATCCTAGTAACAACTGGGACAAGCCTTACAACCAGCTAGGAACAGACAGGTTTTTAAAAAGCTTATGGATAAAGAAACAATATCTGTTTTAAAAGGAGACAATAAATCTAAATTGTAATACTGGCATTGGAGACGACCACTGCTGACTTGAAACACACCAAGCAACTGCTGACATTACTTACCAAAGCAACACAGTCTTAAGCACTGGTAATTACTGCATCTAGGGAAAACTTTTGAGGAGCTAGCTACAAATTGTGTGCATTCTCATAACAAAATTTCTAACTAAAATTAAAGCTTTTAACTCTGACAGAAATTAACATTTACAACAATGCAGTGTGCTGGAGTCAAGATAATGGTTATATTATATTCATCTTATTTAGTGGGAAGCGCTAAACCCCTAGGGGTCATACAACGCTGCATAATGGTTATACGTAAAGTTACACACGTGAGCATCAATTACTCACTTCTCGTCGAATACCTTATATCTATAACTGAAATTTTTTAATAACACATATTGCTATTTTTGAGTCATACCCATGTTGACTCGGCACCTAAACCATTATATCAGTTATTGATTTATGGACAGGATATGGATGGAATGTTCAAAATGACTATCAATTATGTTTATGTACCATGAATAAGCAGAAGCTTATATATCTTAACTCATCTGCTATATGGACCACTAAGCAAAATCTTTGCCTAGGTATTTGTAGACTTCTAATGAAGAATTTGCCACGAATATACCATTATATTATTATTTGTGAATCCAGTAACACATTTAAAAACTCTAATTTCGGTTAAAAATATGAATACTTTTTTACCCAGAAAAACTATATTATTTCATAGCTTTTGTTTTCCTTAGGTCCAGCTTCAATTGGTGGTTTACTTTTTGTCATTTGTTACAGAAAAATGTCTAACATTGAAGGAATGCATCTGCTTTTTTATGCTTTTATCATACGAGAGTTAATAAGTCTTGATAATACAAAAAAAATCTATGGCAAACATTATTTCTGTAGGTTCTTGTTCTTATCTCTACTGACACTTTTCTTACAAACAACAGGAGTACATGTATTTCCTCAACATATCTCTATGCTGGTTTTGCTAATAATGATTAGCATATAAAAAATTTCCTCTTGCCTGCAGTGAAAATCATATTATAATTATGCCAGGAACAAGGGGCTAGTAACCCCTACTCCTGTATAATTTACTAAATTTAAGAAGAAAAACTTTTTATTTTTGGGTCACCCTGCCTCGGTGGGATACGGCTGGTGTGTTAAAAAAAAAAAGATGTTAAACTTCATACATTATAGTTATTGGTTCTTGTTGAAGACCTTTGTATTAACCATGTTATATGGATGTTTAAAAGAAGAACAGTACCTGGACTTGCATGAATTGACATGTGGGGAAAGGATAAAGTTCCCACACTAACTTCTTCCATTCCAACTTTTTTTTTCTCTGAATTAGTGACATATTCCAAACAAGATTAATTACCAATACAACCTCAACCTCAGTCATGCGTGTGTCCAGTCTAACACAAAATGCCTACCATCACATGAGCACATCACTCACACAGGACCATAACAGCAGTACACCACCACCAACCAACTTGGGATTATAGACAAATGTTATGCAGGATACTGCATTGTTGTAATAGATTGTAGTGTGACGGGGTGCTCCATAATTATATAAACGATGTCTACTTTGGCGCTGACATTATTTATACAATTATGGAGCACCCCATCATGCTACGAACACCTTACATTGTATACAATCTATTCCAATAATGCAGTAGCCTGCATAACAGTCAACCCACTAGTGGTGTCCATGTACTTAGTTACATCACATTTTTAAATGGTCAAAATATTTTTAGATATATTTTTCGTGAAATGCTACAAAACAGAGCCTTGTCCCCCATGAGGTAGTAATGATATGTATTTCAGCATTTTACATCTGTCTTTCATTTTAGGAGGACAACACATTATTTTTGAATGAACACAAAATTAAGTTCACAAGTTTTAACAAAAACTTTTGCAAATATAAAGTTCAAAACTAGTTATACATTTCTTATCAATATACAAACATGCATCTTGCATGTATGTATGTATAGAGTGTAAGCATGGCAACTTTTATAAAAGGGATTCAGGTAAACCAGTTAGCTGGATTTGAATCCTGGAGTGAGAAGAGGTGAGAATGTTGCAGTTCATAGGTTTATTTAAATTGTAATGTCTACACACTTCTGGCAAGTCAGCTATTGAATGAATGATGGTGCATGCGCTTCCTCTTCTGGGTCACAGTCTTGGTGAGAGATGCCCAGTGTGTTTAAAAAAATATGCATTAAACTTTACTACATTTTGTAAACTTTACTTTCAAGACATCTGACTGTCTCCCCACTATTATTACTATTCATCAACAGATAAAGCATAAAAAAGCAGACAGCAGATATTAGTAACCTCAGTGTAATCTGCATGAAAGTTCAAAATGGTGAAGTAATGTATAGAAAAAATATACAAATATACTATTTTTGGCCATATATATTATATTAGTACTGTATAATGTGAGAAACTCTCATAACCATTATCTTCCCTCCACGCTATATATGGAAAAGATCTAGTTAATAGTTTTGACGTTCTTAAGAGATTAGGCCTAGGCTATAAAATTTCCTATTAAGATACATATAATGACAAAAAAGCATGCACTTTATATAGATACATATTTCATAACAAATATTTATCACATCATTTCCCTAATGTACACCAGACAGGAATTATCCGAACATTTTCCCAAAAGCATCAGTAAAATATACCTGTCTGCTGTTACCCTTAATTACTGCTGTTAAAATATTAATTCATAAAGTTCTCTTAATATGGATTCTAATCATTAGAAAATATATCACTCTACTCATATACACGAATTTCTCTTATACTGTACTTATAAAGTATTAGCTATTCCTTTGGTATAATATCCTGCCCTCTTATAGTTACAGCTTTGTCTTAACGAAACTTGCTTGCAAATGTATGGCGGAAATTGCCAGTCTATCCTGTGCATGATAATTCTGTCGCATTAACATCGATATCGAAGACAGTTCGTAAAAGGAATAGAAAGTTGGAAAGCACGAGATAGAGGAACTTAAGTTGTAGACAAGCTTTTACGTAGATCAACGATACACTGTACATAATTAGATTTGGGGCAATATAGTACAATATATGCTTACTAAACTTTTAAATTATAAACAGAGTAATAGAAAAACAAAACATCCAATCCACACCAGTACAAAAAATCTAAAATTATTATATTTCATACAAAATAAAATGATAATGTTATGCTTAATGATTATGGCCAAGATATAAACTATAAAATTTTGTAAATCTAAATTTGGACATAAAAAAGTCATCATAATCATTGTGCTTCCAATCGATAAAGCTCTTTTTACTTGATAAATCTACTTTGTAACTGCAACGAGAGACATGCCGGTAATCTCTCTTACGTAACCCCATAGGCAAAACTGGCAGACAGTCGACTTCTTGAAAAATATACTTTTTCTCCAGCACTCTGGTGGATGTTGAGTCGTACCAATGGCAGGTATCATCTCGAAGTGAGCAGAGAAGATTGTCACGACTATAACAAATGTTGTTTTCTGAGCATCCTTCATGATTGCCATCTAGGAAGCCTCTCTGAAGACGCTTACCACCGAAACAGTCGACTCCTTCACTGTCAACAAAATGTCCTTTATTTTCCAAAAAGCTTTTTCCACTGTCTAATAAATATTGTTTATCATTTGTATCTACCAAATGATTTTTATTATTACTAACTAAAGAATGCTCTGTAAGACTGTTATATATATTATGAGAACACCTTTCAACCCTACCGTCTAGAGAATGTCTTCTCATATCGCTACTTGGGAAGAATTCTTTCACCTTCCTATTTATTAACTGTTCTCTAGTACTACTAACTGGGAAACATTCTCTAGTGTTACTAGCTAGAAAACATTTCCTAACACTACTATCAAAATGCCTTCTAGTACAACTGACAAAGTGTTCTGTTTCCATATGTTTGCAGCTCCGACATGATGATGGAAGACCTTCAAAAGAGATCCTTCTTAGAGGGTCCTTTTTTAACCTAGTTTTCTTTAATAAAAGATCTTCTTTAACAGGCATTCTTTGATAGTGTTCTCTCTTCTTAGTCTGACATGAGAAAGAATATGAACGTGAAATGCCATGCTGTTGCTTGGTCGTAATTTTAAATTGGTTCGCTGCCCCAGAATCAGCACCATCTGCACTGGATCCACAGCAATATTCATGGACGCCCCAGGCCGAGCAAATTCCTCTTGGGGCTAGTTCCTGAGCCTGTCTCGTCGTCACCAAAGAGTCGGCGGAAACTGCAAAGAAAAGAAAATCACGTTGACAAAACACGTAGCAGAATTAATAAGAAATAAAGTTCTGGGATCACTGGGCGAGTTAAAAAGTTTGATCAAGAAAAGGAGGGATGGAGAGAGGGAAAGGAAGGGGGATACAGGTGAGAGAGCAAGTGTGTGTCCATCTGTCCCACTGACTCACTCACTCACTCGCTCAATCACTCTCTCATGAAAGTTAAATGAGATGTTTATATGCAGTAGAACAAGAAGAAAAAAGAGGAAGGAAATAATAAAGAAAATATAGAATGTAAAATATAAAGTTATAATAGACACAGCAATAAAACAAAAATCTTCGCTCGCTAGCTGCAAGCTTAGATCCAACTAACATTACAAGTTATCCAGTACTTCACACATCAAAACTATTACATAAGAATAATAAGAGTCACACCACACAAAACTGATTACTGAACAAGTTGAAACACAGCATGGTAGCATCTTTATTTTGTGCTTAACAATATTTTATTACATGTAAACTATATTATCTGTGTACTGCATAAAAGAAATAAAGAATTTGAATTTGAACTGCATATGAAGTATATGAGGATAGTGAGGCTCAGGTCAGGGTGTGTAGAAGAGAGGGAGACGACTTCCCGGTAAAAGTAGGTCTTAGACAGGGATGTGTAATGTCACCATGGCTGTTTAATATAGTTGAAGATGAGGTTGTAAAAGAAGTAAATGATAGGGTGTTTAGGAGGGGTGGGATTAAATTATGGGGAATCAAATACAAAATAGGAACTGACACAGTTACTTTTTGCTGATGATACTGTGCTTATGGGAGATTCTAAAGAAAAACAGCAAAGATTAGTGGACAAGTTTGGGAGTGTGTGTAAAGGTAGAAAGTTGAAAGTGAACACAGAAAAGAGTAAGGTGATACGGGTATCAAATGATTTAGATAAAGAAAAATTGGATATCAAATTGGAGAGAAGGAGTATGGAAGAAGTGAATGTTTTCAGATATTTGGGAGTAGACGTGTCAACGGATGGATTTGTGAGGGATGAGGTTAACCATAGAATTGAAGGAAAAAACGTGAGTGGTGCATTGAGGTATATGTGGAGACAAAAAAACATTATCTATGGAGGCAAAGAAGGGAATGTATGAAAGTATAGTGGTACCAACACTCTTATATGGGTGTGAAGCTTGGGTTGTAAATGCTGCAGCGAGGAGGCGGTTGGAGGCAGTGGAGATGTCCTGTCTAAGGGCAATATGTGGTGTAAATGTTATGCAGAAAATTCGGAGTGTGGAAATTAGGAGAAGGTGTGGAGTTAATAAAAGTATTAGTCAGAGGGCTGAAGAGGGGTTGTTGAGGTGGTTTGGTCATTTAGAGAGAGAATGACATGGAGAGCATATAAATCTGTAGGGGAAGGAAGGCAGGGTAGAGATCATCCTCAAAAAGGTTGGAGGGAGAGGGTAAAGGAGGTTTTGTGGACGATGGGCTTGGACTTTCAGCAAGCGTGCATGAGTGTGTTAGATAGGAGTGAATGGAGACAAATGGTATTTGGGACCTGACGAGCTGTTGGAGTGTGAGCAGTGTAATATTTAGTGAAGGGATTCAGGGAAACCAGTTATTTTTATATAGCCAGACTTGAGTTCTGAAAATGGGAAGTACAATGCCTGCACTTTAAAGGAGGGGTTTGGGATACTGGCAGTTTGGAGGGATATGTTGTGTATCTTTATACGTATATGCTTCTAAACTGCTGTATTCTGAGCACCTCTACAAAAACAGTGATTGTGTATGAGTGAGTTGAAAGTGTTGAATGATGATGAAAGTATTTTCTTTTTGGGAATTTTCTTTCTTTTTGGGTCACCCTGCCTCGGTGGGAGACGGCCGACTTACTAAAAAAAAAAAAAAAAAAATGAGGCACAAGGAAACCACTACAGTGCTCCTCAACTTATGAAGGGGTTACGTACCAACGAACCCATTGTAAGTCAAAAATATTGTAAAACAAGTCAAATATGAATATGATATGCTAAGTAAGTAAATAATTACTGTAAGTACCAGTATTGAAAATTTAATAAATTAATACAAGTTACTGACTTGCCACCTTCATGCTGGGTAATTATCTTAAGTTTCATCTCAAAGTAATTGCTTTTACACCATTGTAAAGTCGAAATATCTTAAGCTGAACCATCATAAGTCTAGGAGCACCAGTAGTATGCATTGCATATTGAGCAAACAAATCCTAATATACTCTTGGATTTTACCCTCTACAATGTCGTTAAGACTGATTGTTGTGTTTAGTGTGTACATGAATAGTTTAGGCATATTTTGATATATATATAAAGTCTGTGTGAAGCATAATGTGAGTGTAGCATGCAGTCAAAAAAAGTGCAACAAAAAAGGAGTGCCTATACTCGCCTCTGCCCTTTTTTTTCCATGCTTAAATGTTACTTAACATTCAGACACAGATTATTAAGTAAGGATTCTTATGCAGTGGGGTAGATCAGAGCGATGAAGCTCAAGTTCCCACACTCTGTAATGGGGCTTCAAGCCTAACTTGCAGTTGCAGAACCCCCACATCAATGCATTGCCAAAGGAATCAATAGAGGAACTGATTCGCTTGCTACCCCTGATTTTGGCTGTAGTGGCGCATATTCTTCTCTGCCACACAACACCTCATGTCACTTATAGTATTCTCATACAACAGCAATGTGAAATACTACTGAACAAACACTACATGGGCCACATCAGTACATGCCACAGGCTCACCATGCTTCAACTGAAAGAAGTATAGTATGGGAATAATAGAGAATAATAAAACAATTATAATGAAAACAAAAATAAAAACAATAATAAAAACAATAAAAAAATAAAAATAAACAGTAACAACAGTATAATAAAAATAATATAATAACGATAACATTTTAACATAAAAAGCGTAAAACTCTTTTACAACTTTTTTACAAAAAGTCCATAGTATGAGTGATCACCACGAATACAGTAATACAATGGCTGAGTACAGATGGGTCTATTACAGAGTATAAAGTACAAGTGAGAGCAGAGTTGCAGTTGTATGGAACAGCATGGCTGCTGCCGCTGTGTTATTGGCTTAGTAATGTGGATACAGGAGGGACCCACACATACAGCACCTTTTTTCAGTGTTACATGTTTTCATTGGCTTTCAGTGGCTCAATTTGAAACCAGAAATGGGGATGCCTGGTCATCTCTATCCTGAACGAGTTTTAAGTTACCCGGGGATAACGAGGATAAAGTACCAACCAATTGTGTGAATTTTTCCAGTTATAAAAAGTTATAAATATGTACCAGTAACTTTGAAAATAATTTTCATTTATTTCTTTAAAATATAACATCAGTTGTTTTAATCTTCCTCCTTCTTTCAACAAACCGGCCGATTCCCACTGAAGCAGGGTGGCCCAAAAAGAAAAACAAAAGTTTCTCTTCATAACTTTAGTAATGTATACAGAAAGGGATACTACCTTTCGGCATTTTAGTTGCTTTTTATGACATACATGGCTTACGGAGGATGAATTTTGTTCCATTTCCCCATGGAGATAAGAGGAAATAAACAAGAACAATAACTACGTATTAAGAAAATAGGAGAAAACCAAGAGGGGAGGGTATATATATACTTGTACATGTATGTGTAGTGTGACCTAAGTGTAAGTAGAAGTAGAAATACAGTGGACCATCTGTTTTCGTCGATCTCCATTATTGCCGATTTCAGTTTTGGCCGACTTTTTTTGCTGATTTTTTGGCTCCGTTCTCGTTGAATACCTCCGTTTTTGTCGACTGTATGGAACCTGTCCAGTGCCGAGTGCACAAAGCTGTCTCCCACGCCATTCTCAGCCAATGTAGCATTGTTTCTCAGTAAGTGAACATATCCTGCCTGGTCATACAAAACATTTCATAATAATCCATTGTTTTTGCCACTTGTTTATTGTGTGTGACTGCTAAATAAGCCACCATGGCCACAAAGAAAGCTCCTAGTGCCAGTCCTTTGGTAAAGAAAGTGAGGAACACCGTAGAAATGAAAAAAGAAATCCTAAGAAAATATGATAATGGCATACGCATTGCTGAACTCGGCAGGATGTATGGGAAGTTGCCATCAACAATCAGCTCCATTGTGGCAAAAAGAAAAGAAATCACGGAAGCTGATGTTGCGAAAGGGGTGAATGCGATAACCAAACAGAGATCGCAAACAAGTGAAGAAGTGGAGAAATTGTTGCTGGTGTGGATCAGAGAGAAAGAGCTTGCAGGAGATAGTGTTGTGCAGTCAATTATTTGTGAAAAGGCAAAACAGTTACACGACGACCTCTTAAAGAAACTGCCTGAAACAAGTGCTAATGTAGGTGAATTTAAGGCCAGCAAAGGCTGGTTTGAAAAATTCAAGAAGCAAAGTGGCATACACAGTGTTGTAAAGCAAGGTGAGGGTGCCAGTTCAGACAAACAAGAGGCTGAAAACAAAATTCCAACCCCAACAAGTGTTTAATTATGATGAAACAGGCCTGTTTTGGAAGAAAATACCAAAGAGGACCTACATTATGCAGGAGGAAAAGGCACTCCAAGGACACAAGCCTATGAAAGACAGGCTAACTCTCTGTTGTGTGGTAATGTTAGTGGGGATTTCAAGGTGAAGCCTTTGCTGGTGTATCACTCTGAAAATCCCAGTTTTTAAGAAAAACAGTGTTGTCAAGAGTAAACTGTGTGTGATGTGGAAGGAAAACAGTAGGGCATGGGTCACTAGGAAAATTTCCCTGTCGACCCTACACCTGTTGTGCAATCAATTGTGGCATTGGGGAATTCCATGGGGTTGGATGTGAGTTTGGAGGATGTGGAAGAGTTGGTGGAGGAGCACAATGAACAGCTAACCACTGCAAGAGCTTCATCTGCAACAGCAACAGACCACAGCTCAGGAAATTGCTTCAGAGGAGGAGGAAGAGAGATGGAAGAAGGTGCCTTCTTCAAAGATTAAGATTTGTGCAGTGTGGACTAAAGTGCATTCATTTGTGGAAGAATATCACCCTGAGAAAGCTGTTGCAATCTGTGCTGGTGACTTTCACAGTGACAATGCCATGTCCCATTTTAGGCAAATCTTAGAGATGCCAGAAACAGACCTCTCTGGACAAATATTTTGTGCAACAGTGGTCCAGTAACTCTCAAGCTGGTCCTAGTGACAGTAAGAAACAAAGGAGGGAAGGGACCCCAGATAAGGATTTGGTACCTAGAGTCCTTATGGAGGGGGATTCCCTTTCCAAACAATAACCTATCTCTCCTCTCCCTTCCTCCCTGTCCTCCTTCCAGCAACAACAGCCATCAAAAAAGGAAAGTGTCATGTTTAATGTTCATTCTTTTGTGCATGTAACTATATTTAACCCGTAAACGGTCCAAACACATATACAGGTCTTCCATCACAAATCCGGCATCATTGGGACCTGTAGTGTGCCGGATTACTGAGTTTGCCAGATTACAGAGTGGTTAGGTTAAAATACACTTAATAAAATTAACCAACTTGACTTACACAAAGTTCATTGAACATCGGCAAAAATCGAACATTTCCGCTACTTTGAGCTCAATTTCAAGGTACTTTTCGTCATGAAAGCAATCAAAATCATGTCTATTTCTGTAATATATCTTCCATTCTATCAAATGAGTCCAAAAAAATGAGAATACAACCATAAAAACCATACGAAAATATACTGCAAAGAGGCGGCTAATGGCTGAGAAGTGAACTCTCTTATTTATCATCCGTCTTTTTTATTTTTGTTGTATGTTAAGAAGCATCTTTCCATCATACATTGCCCAAGCTTCAATGAGATAGCCCAACAAACAACCGAGAAAAAAAAAATATTTACCAAAAATCATATATGGCAAGCCCAAGCCAGGTACTGGAAATAAGTCACTTTGTCTGACTTTTCTGGGTTATCCCAGGTTCTCTATACATACACTGCTATGTACGATAATCTATGTAACTATTGTGTATACCTTAATACACTTATTTACTTCTAGTCTGTCAACTGAGTACAAGAAACCGCCCATTCACTTATTTCAACTACCTAATAAAGTGGTCAGAAATTGGCAGTTTGGCCGAGTTCACACAAATTTCAACAGATGCCAATTTCAAAATAGGGTCCAGAATAAACAATGCAGACATTCCTGGCACTAAAATAACATTTTCTCTGTTCATCAGTCATGGCTACAGGCCCCTCTTATACAGTGGACCCCCGGTTAACGATTTTAATCCGTGCAAGAGGGCTCATCGTTATGCGAAATAATCGTTATGCGAATGAATTTTCCCCATAAGAAATAATGGAAATAAAATTAATCCGTGCAAGACGCCCAAAAGTATGAAAAAAAAATTTTTTTACCACATGAAATGTTAATTTTAATACACACAAACTGAAAAAGGCATGCACAATTAAATGACACTTACTTTTATTGAAGATCTGGTGATGATTGATGGGATGGGAGGAGGGGAGAGCATTATCTTCTTACTGTTTAGAAGGGGAATCCCCTTCCATTAGGACTTGAGGTAGCAAGTCCTTTTCTGGGGTTACTTCCCTTCTTCTTTTAATGCCACTAGAACCAGCTTGAGAGTCACTGGACCTCTGTCGCACAACAAATCTGTCCATAGAGCTCTGTACCTCCCGTTCCTTCAAGACTTTCCTAAAATGGGCCATAACATTGTCATTGAAATAGTCACCAGCACGGCTTGCAACAGCTGTGTCAGGGTGATTTTCATCTATAAAGGTTTGCAGTTCAACCCACTGTGCACACATTTCCTTAATCTTTGAAGTAGGCACAATGGATTCCACAACTGGCATAGGCTTCTCAGGGTTAGCCCCAAACCCTTCAAAATCTTTCTTAATTTCCATACTAATTCTCACCCTTTTTACCACAGGGTTGGCACTAGAAGCTTTCTTGGGGCCCATGGTCACTTATTTTCCAGAAACAGCACCGAAAACACTGTAATAATACGAAATATTCCGAGTGTATGCTTGGATGTTACCGCGGAGGCTGGCTGGTAAACAATGGGACGGCCGGCACATGTGAGGGCACATTGGACGCGTCTCGGACGAAAATCGGTAAGCGGGTTTTTAATCGGTATGCGCGGCAAAAATTTTGCGATAAAAGTAATCGGTATGCGGAAAAATCGCTATGTGATGCCATCGTTATGCGGGGGTCCACTGTATTACTCTTGCTTACCATTTGGAATTTTTATTCACAAAAAAATAGAAGATTTACTGTTATGCAGACTGCTGCATTGTTGTAATAATTGCATAAATAATGTCAACCCATTCTTGACTGGCAGGCGGACAGGTATTGGACGTTGACGTCATTTGTTTACTCTTGAGATTCGCTAAAGAATAGAACATTTTCGCTACTGTGAGCGCAATTTCTAGGTCCTTTTCGTCATGAAAGCAATCAAAGTCATATCTATTTCTGTAATATACCTTTCATTCTATCAAATGAGACCAAAAAAATGAGAATATAGCCATAAAAACATACAAAAATATACCGCTAAGCGGCTGCTAATGGCTGAGAAGTGAACTCCACTATTTATGGTCTGATTTCTTTCATTTTTGGTCTACGTTAAGAAGTATCTTTCCATCATACATTGCCTAAGTTTGAATAAGATAATCCAACAAACAACTGAGAAAATAATATAATAATAATAATAATAATAATAATAATAATATAATAATAATAATAATAATAATAATAATAATATCTTTATTTACTACACGTATATGTACAAGGTATACAGGCCTAGCTGACATCAGTGACATACTACTACTGTATATAGAAAGCTGCTTGTTATGCTGAGTATTTCAAGAAAATTAGGTCAGTGTCCCAGGATAACACCCACACTAGTCGGCTAACACTCAGGTACCCATTTACTGATGGGTAAACATAGACAACAGGTGTAAAGAAACATGCCTAATGTTTCTACCCTGGCTGGGAATCGAATATTTACCAAAAATAATACAGTGGACCCCCGCTTAACGATCACCTCCAAATGCGACCAATTATGTAAGTGTATTTATGTAAGTGCGTTTGTACGTGTATGTTTGGGGGTCTGAAATGGACTAATCTACTTCACAATATTCCTTATGGGAAAAAATTCCGTCAGTACTGGCACCTGAACATACTACTGGAATGAAAAAAGTTCGTTAACCGGGGGTCCACTGTATATGGCTAACCCAAGCCAGGTACTAAAAATAAGCCACGTTGACATTTTTTGGGGTTATCCTAGGTTCTCTACATATATGCTGCTGTGTGAGATAATCTATATAGAGAAAATAACTTTTGTTTCATGTTTATGGTGCAGTACGAGTGTATATCACAGTTAGCCCTGTGCTACACTCTGTTTTCTCTAATATAAGCCCCAAGACGGATAGGTGAATGGTATTTGTATACCATATCCTCTTCATACCTCCGTCGAACTGCTCGGTGTTATGCCAAATATTATTTATTCTGGAGTATTTAACATGTTTTATGTTATTTATATTGTTTATTATGTCATATTAGTTCAATTGTGATAGGCAAATAAGCTGTAGTGTTGATATTAGCATAATAATAAAGCATATTCTCCTGCTTCATGAGACTGAGTTCATGACAACCGACAGTGGCTTCAAAGCCACCTCCCCTCAAGGAAGGTTCCTTGATGTTGGTGAGGGGCTCTTGATTTAGGGAATTGGATCTGTGCTCCAGTTCCCCGAATTAAGCCTGAATGCCTTCCACATCCCCCCCCCCAGGCGCTGTATAATCCTCCGGGTTTAGCGCTTCCCCCTTGATTATAATAATAATAATAATTCAAAGCCACCTTATCTTTAATGGATAATGTACTGTGTAGGTGCTTTACATAATGAGAAGCATTTCTTTTATTCATTGGAACCATGGCTAGGGCTAAAAGTAAGCAGGTTAAAACAATAAATGGAGAAAAAGAAATTGGAATGACTTGTGCAGCAAGTAGTGCCACCAAACAGTACCAGCAGGTTGGTGTGGCAACCCTGGAAATTTGAAATTATGCTAGCCAAAATTAGTGCCGAATAACTGAAGGAACCGAATAACTGATTGCCAGATTTATGATGGCGGACCTGTATATGTTCTAACCACTAGTGCCCTAAACGTATATAAAAGTTTTATTTTTCCTGCCTTCAAATATGGCACGATTGGCATGTGATGCCTTGTCAGCACAGAATGGGTCATAACACTCAGTGTTTACCTGGAGAGAGTTCCGGGGGTCAACGCCCCCGCGGCCCGGTCTGTGACCAGGCCTCCTGGTGGATCAGAGCCTGATCAACCAGGCTGTTGCTGCTGGCTACACGCAAACCAACGTACGAGCCACAGCCTGGCTGATCAGGAACTGACTTTAGGTGCTTGTCCAGTGCCAGCTTGAAGACTGCCAGGGGTCTGTTGGTAATCCCCCTTATGTGTGCTGGGAGGCAGTTGAACAGTCTCGGGCCCCTGACACTTATTGTATGGTCTCTTAACGTGCTAGTGACACCCCTGCTTTTCATTGGGGGGATGGTGCATCGTCTGCCAAGTCGATGCACCACTCGATGTGAGTGATTTTCGTGTGCAAGTTCGGTACTAGTCCCTCTAGGATTTTCCAGGTGTATATAATCATGTATCTCTCCCTCCTGCGTTCCAGGGAATACAGGTTTAGGAACCTCAAGCGCTCCCAATAATTGAGGTGTTTTATCTCCGTTATGCGCGCCGTGAAAGTTCTCTGTACATTTTCTAGGTCGGCAATTTCACCTGCCTTGAAAGGTGCTGTTAGTGTGCAGCAATATTCCAGCCTAGATAGAACAAGTGACCTGAAGAGTGTCATCATGGGCTTGGCCTCCCTAGTTTTGAAGGTTCTCATTATCCATCCTGTCATTTTTCTAGCAGATGCGATTGATACAATGTTATGGTCCTTGAAGGTGAGATCCTCCGACATGATCACTCCCAGGTCTTTGACGTTGGTGTTTCGCTCTATTTTGTGGCCAGAATTTGTTTTGTACTCTGATGAAGATTTAATTTCCTCATGTTTACCATATCTGAGTAATTGAAATTTCTCATCGTTGAACTTCATATTGTTTTCTGCAGCCCACTGAAAGATTTGGTTGATGTCCGCCTGGAGCTTTGCAGTGTCTGCAATGGAAGACACTGTCATGCAGATTCGGGTGTCATCTGCAAAGGAAGACACGGTGCTGTGGCTGACATCCTTGTCTATGTCGGATATGAGGATGAGGAACAAGATGGGAGCGAGTACTGTGCCTTGTGGAACAGAGCTTTTCACCGTAGCTGCCTCAGACTTTACTCTGTTGACGACTACTCTCTGTGTTCTGTTAGTGAGGAAATTATAGATCCATCGACCGACTTTTCCTGTTATTCCTTTAGCACACATTTTGTGCGCTATTACGCCATGGTCACACTTGTCGAAGGCTTTTGCAAAGTCTGTATATATTACATCTGCATTCTTTTTGTCTTCTAGTGCATTTAGGACCTTGTCGTAGTGATCCAATAGTTGAGACAGACAGGAGCGACCTGTTCTAAACCCATGTTGCCCTGGGTTGTGTAACTGATGGGTTTCTAGATGGGTGGTGATCTTGCTTCTTAGGACCCTTTCAAAGATTTTTATGATATGGGATGTTAGTGCTATTGGTCTGTAGTTCTTTGCTGTTGCTTTACTGCCCCCTTTGTGGAGTGGGGCTATGTCTGTTGTTTTTAGTAACTGTGGGACGACCCCCGTGTCAATGCTCCCTCTCCATAGGATGGAAAAGGCTCGTGATAGGGGCTTCTTGCAGTTCTTGATGAACACAGAGTTCCATGAGTCTGGCCCTGGGGCAGAGTGCATGGGCATGTCATTTATCGCCTGTTCGAAGTCATTTGGCGTCAGGATAACATCGGATAGGCTTGTGTTAATCAAATTTTGTGGCTCTCTCATAAAAAATTCATTTTGATCTTCGACTCTCAGTCTGGTTAGCGGCTTGCTAAAAACTAAGTCATATTGGGACTTGAGTAGCTCACTCATTTCCTTGCTGTCATCTGTGTAGGACCCATCTTGTTTAAGTAGGGGCCCAATACTGGACGTTGTTCTCGATTTTGATTTGGCATAGGAGAAGAAATACTTTGGGTTTCTTTCGATTTCATTTATGGCTTTTAGTTCTTCCCGCGATTCCTGACTCCTAAAGGATTCTTTTAGCTTAAGTTCGATGCTTGCTATTTCTCTGACCAGTGTCTCCCTACGCTTTTCAGATATATTGACCTCTTTTAGCCGCTCTGTTATTCTTTTCCGTCGCCTGTAAAGGGAGCACCAGTCTCTTTCTATTTTACATCTACTACTCCTTTTTCTTAGAGGAATAAGCCTTGTGCATACATCGAGTGCCACCGAGTTAATCTGTTCTAGGCATAAGTTGGGGTCTGTGTTGCTTAGTATATCTTCCCAGCTTATATCGGTTAGGACTTGGTTTACTTGGTCCCACTTTATGTTTTTGTTATTGAAGTTGAATTTGGTGAATGCTCCCTCGTGACTAATCTCATTATGTCGGTCTGGGGCTCCGCGCATACATGACTGAACCTCAATTATGTTGTGATCTGAGTATATTGTTTTTGATATGGTGACATTTCTTATCAGATCATCATTGTTAGTGAAGATGAGGTCTAGTGTATTCTCCAGTCTAGTAGGCTCTATTATTTGCTGGTTTAAATTGAATTTTGTGCAGAGATTTAAAAGCTCGCGTGAGTGTGAGTTTTCATCAGAGCTGCCTCCTGGTGTTATTACTGCAACAATATTATTTGCTATATTCCTCCATTTTAGGTGCCTTAAGTTGAAATCCCCCAGGAGCAAGATGTTGGGTGCAGGAGCTGGAAGATTTTCCAGACAGTGGTCAATTTTTAACAGCTGTTCCTGGAATTGCTGGGATGTTGCATCTGGAGGCTTGTAGACTACCACAATGACTAGGTTTTGGTTCTCGACCTTTACTGCTAAACTTCCACTACATCATTTGAGGCATTTAGCAGTTCTGTGCAAACAAGTGACCACTTAGTACCTTGTGGGAGCACCAGTTCAAATGAGCGCCAGCTAGAGCAAACAGTGTGGCAAACACCTGGGATGCACTGATTTCATGTAGTATTAACTCTCCCATTTTAAGAGGAAAGTGATGTTGGCCCCAAGTTTAGTGGCTTTGAGGTGGATGTGGCCATAAGTGGTCAAGGAAATATCAAAAAACCTCGATAATAACCCTTTCAGAATGTCTTATAACCTATGCCCTAAGTAAAGAGAAACAATTCTGGAACGTAATACTTGTTCAGCATTCTGGGTGACTGGATGGCTGGCCACCTGGCTCTGTTTGTTTGTCTGTGTCTATGTCTGTCTCTGTCTCTACCTCTATCTCTATCTTTGTCTGTTTCTCTGTCTATCTCTTTCAATCTGTCTCTATCTCTGTCTCACAGGTACACATAAATACAAGTATACATAGTGTAAAATACCTATGATAACCCAAAAAATCCAGGCAAAGTGCTATACTCTGCTTGAAGATATGAGTAAATGTGATGACGCAGTCTTGTGGCTCTCTCTGAGACAGAGAGCTAGACAGATAGACAGGGAGCTAGACAGACAAATAGACAGACAGACATGTTTGGAGGGCAGATGCTCATCAAATGTCACCTCTAATCTTATCTTATCAAGTCTTATCACTGCACCCTCGCGTATGCTCATCGAATATCAGCTCTTATCAAATGTTATCTTATCAAATCAAATCAAATCAAAGTTTATTCTCTATAAGGATTACAATGTGGGGTTTACAGATTTCGGTTATTGTGTGGTTTACATATAATGAAATACTAATTACAGAGGGGGGCACTAGAACACCTAGCAAGGCTAAGCATTTTGGGCAAACTTAGATTAATTCTTAACCCTAAATTATTACAAATTGTGGAGTAAGTTGACTAAATACTAAGTGACTAAATACTAAGTGTCTAAATACTAGTTTGTGAGTTTAGCAATGTGAAAGCTTTTGTTTTGGCACAATACATAGTTTCTATATTGGAGTATCACAGGCAAACTTGTGACTAGTTAGCAATCATTTTTTTAAGATTAAGATATGTATTTCTGTGCTTATAGTCAAATGGGCGAGTGAGTGAAAGTGTGAACCACCAGGTGGTTTTTATGTAGTTAGTTGACGGGGTGTATCAGGGAGATAAGATGTTTTCTAACGGTAGTTTTGAAGGTGATGAATGTGTCTGCAGTTCTAGAGTTTTCAGGTAGGGTGTTCCAGATTTTAGGGCCTTTGACATACATTGAATTTTGTATAGATTTAGTCAGACACGGGGAATGTCGTAGAGATGTTTGTGTCTGGTGTCATGTCATTGTCTGGGGTGGACTGAGGCTTGTTTTTCAGGCTTCAAGGGAACTTATTATTATGTATTACTATTATTATTATTATTATTATCCTTCTCCTCCTCCTCCTCCTCTTCCTCCTTCTCCTTCTTCTCCTCCTTTTTCTCCTTCTCCTCCTCCTTCTCCTTCTTCTTCTCCTTCTCCTTCTTCTTCTCCTCCTTCTTCTCCCCCTCCTTCTCCTTCTCCTCCTCCTCCTCCTCCTCCTCCTCCTCCTTCTCCTCCTCCTCCTCCTTCTCATCCTCCTCATTATTAATAGTATATACTTCCACATATTCAGAACATTGCTGGGACCTATGAATACTTTGTATATATTCCAAGACAATAGTAAATGGCCAAGGCAGATGTAAATGTTCACCTGTCAGTGTGTTTGTGACAATTTGAATACAATTTCAGTACCTAATACTAGTGTCAGAACAAAGATTGGTTATGAAATGACAACAACTACTATAAATTGTAATTATCAGAACATAAAAATTATACAAAATAATATGAAAAATAGAAAAAAAGCTATATCGGCAACACTTCTGCAAGCAGCAGGACTCGATGTTGCTGTCACGTGAGCAACCAGTGCCAACTTCTCGGCCTCATATCTCTAAGTACTGACCCTAATATTTTTTTTTATCCTATAACACTTAGAAAAATGTGCTCTTTATTTTCACTAAACAAAACAATTTTTTTATTTTTCAAAATATTTGGGGCACTGGGGTAGTGAACGTATATATACGTTTGGACCATTTATGAGTTAAGGTAAAAATTTTTGTTGATACTTGTGGGTGTCTAGAACGGATTAATTCCATTTACATTATTTCTTAGGGGGAAAATGGTTTCGGTTTTAGCTGGTTTCAGTTTTGGCCGATGGCTCAGGAATGGATTAAACACAAAAACCGAGGGTCCACTGTACACACCTGAAACCTTGCAAGTTTACGAGACAGAAAAAAGACACCAGCAATCCTACCATCATGTAAAACAATTACAGGTTTCTATTGTACACGCACTTGGTAGGACTGTAGTACCTCCCTGGGTGGTTGCTGTCTACAAACCTACTACTTAGGATTTGTTTTAATTTTAAGATTAAAAACTGTGAAGATATGGCATTTTCTCAAAATGTTGCATCTTCACAAGCATGGCATATTTGTGCATGTAAAAAAAAAAGACAATAAAGCTTAATCTTAACCCTTAAACTGTCCAAACATAGATCTACATTCACTTGCGTGGCACTCTGAATATTATGAATTTTTTTTTTTTTTTTTATATGAAGAGCACATTTGTCTACATGTTAAAGAATAAAAAAAATTTAGGGTCAGTACTTACCGAGATATAAGACCGTGAGGTTGGCTCTGGATGCTCACCTGACGGCATCAACTCCTGCCGCTTGTAGAAGTGTTGCCAATATACCTTTTTTTCTTGTTTTCATTTTAATTTATGTATTTTTTTATGTTCTGATAATTACAATTTATAATAGTACTTGTGATTTCATAGCCAATCTTTGTTCTGACACTAATATTAGGTAATGAAATAGTGCTCAAATAGTCACAATCACATTGACAGGTGTACATTTACTATTTATTTATTTTATTTATTTATTTATGTCTTTGGAAATAGTACATTGAGATTATGTATTTACAATAATAGATTGCAATGCAAAGAGAGCTTCTATTATGCCTAGGCATTATGGGCTGACTTAACATTATTGGCATGGGTTATCTACTATTGTCTAGAAATATATACAAAGTATTTATAGATCCCAGCAATGCTTTAGATGTCCTGGCATATACCTTGAAGCATGTTGTTATGAAAGGCATCCTTATACTGTTGACAGCCTAGTGACATTTGATAAATGCCCACTGCTCCAGCTAATCCTCGCTGTATTTGTTATCACTGTTACACACAAACATGTCTATCTATCTGTCTGTCTGTCTGTCTGTCTATCTGCCTCTCTATCTATCTGTCTCTGTCTGCCTGCCTGTCTGTCTGTCTGTCTCTGCTTATCTGTCTTTCTGTCTGCCTGGACTACAGTGGACCCTCGAGTTTCGGCAGCATCGACTTTCGTGAAGTCTGACTTTCGGCAAGTTTTTTCGGCAAAATTTGGCCTTGAGTTTCGTGATTAGACTCGTGATTCGGCGACCGTCCATATACTTGTCCTCCTGTCACCGCGCACACAAAGCCAGTCTCCCATGCCATTCACGCTCAGTGTGCCATTGTTTACTAACACGTGACCATCACCCCGCGGGTTCATACGTAATAATCCATTGTTTTTTGTGATTGCAACTGCTAAATAAGTCACCATGGGCCCAAGGAAAGCTAGTGCAAGCCCTTTGGTAAAGAAAGCGAAGAACACGATCCAGAGGGATTTTGAAGGGTTTGAGGCAGACCCTGACCCTGCCGACCCTCTGCCTATTGTGGAAGGTGTTGTGGCATTAGGCAAGTCCATGGGGTTGGAGGTGAGTGAAGGGGATGTGGAAGAGTTGGTGGAGGACCACAGGGAAGAGCTAACCACTGACAAACTGCAAGAGCTTCAACTGGAACAGCATCAGACCACAGCGGAGGAACTTGCTTCAGAGGAGGAGGAAAAAAGAGTGAAGGAGGTGCCTTCTTCGGTGATTAAGGACACGTGTTCAAAGTGGAATGAGTTGCAAAATTTTGTTGAAAAGTATCACCCTGACCAAGCTGAAACAAGCCATATCTGCAACATGTTCAGTGACAAAACCTTGTCCCACTTCAGGCAAATCATAAAGAAATGCCAGAAACAGACCTCTCTGGACAGATATTTTGTGCAACAGGGGTTCAGTGACTCTCAAGTTCTTCCCAGTGGCATTAAAAGAAGAAGGGAAGTAACCCCAGAAAAGGACTTGCTACCTGAAGTCCTAATGGAAGGAGATTCTCCTTCCAAACAATAGTGTACACCTTCCTCCTGTCCCCTCCTCCCGTCTTCCATCCACCCAGAAGGTAAGTGTAATGTTATTATTATTTTTTATATGCAAGTACAGTACTTGATTTCTGATTGTTTTCAGTACGTAAATCTTTATCTAATTTGAACAAAAAAATATTTTATTTTAATATTTTTGTTTTCACTGATATACACGAACATGTTTATCCATCTGTCTGCCTATCTATCTATCGATCTGTCTATCTTTGCCTGGAATTTTTGGGTTATCCTAGGTAACTTACACTGTATAATAACTGTACTTATGTGTACATGTGAGACACACACAGATAGACAGAGATATAGACAGATACAGAGAAATAGACAGAGAGACAGCCAAACCAAGCCAAAGCCAGCCAACCAGCCAGTCAGCCAGCCAGTCTGCTGAATACATAAGAACATAAGAAAGAAGGAACACTGCAACAGGCCTCCTGGCCTATGCAAGGCAGGTCCATGTCCTCCCCCTCCCCAGCTTAGACCAATGACCCACCTAGTCAGGTCACATCCACTGAAGGAAGGAGCACGACATCAGACCTAGCAGCACAAGCTAGTCAGGTCCAACTCATACCCACCCACACTCACTCATGTATTTAGCTAATCCTTGCTGTATTTGTTATCACTGTTACACACAAACATGTCTGCCTATCTGTCTGTCTGTCTATCTGTCTATTTGTCTCTGTCTGTCTGCCTGTCTCTTATCTGTCTTTCTGTCTGCCTGGACTATATGTATATCCAACTCCTTGAAGAAGGGTGTTATGACAACTGTTGACAGCCCAGTGACATTTGATAAATGGGCACTCGGGGGAACCCTGGCTTTACTTGTTTTCACTGATACACACCAACATGTTTGTCTATCTGTCCGTCTGTCTATCTATCTGTCTGTCTATCTTTGCCTGGAATTTTTGGGTTCTCCTAGGTAATTTATACTATGTATAATAACTGTACTTATGTGTACATGTGAGACAGAGATATAGATAAACAGAGCTATAGACAGAGAGAGAGAGACACACACACAGACAGCCAGAGACAGCCAAAGCAAGCCAGCCGGCCAGCCGAATACATAAGAACATCAGAAAGAAGGAACACTGCAACAGGCCTACTGGCCCATGCAAGGCAGGTCCATGTCACCCTCCAACCTCCCCCCCAGGCTTAGACCAATGACCCACCTAGTCAGGTCACATCCATTGAAGGAAGGAGCATGACATCAGACCTAGTAGCACAAGCTAGTCAGGTCCAACTCACACCCACACTCACTCATGTATTTATCTAACCTATTTTTATTTTCCTCTTAAAATGGGAGTGTTAATGCGACATGGCATCAGTGAATCCCTGGTGTTTGCTACGCTATTTGCTCTAGCTGGCGCTCAATTGAACCGGTGCTCCCAGATTTTCTTTAATACTGCACACACTGAGTGCACAGACCCATTCTTTCATGTCTAGGCGACTCAAGCCTATTGTGCTAAATTTGAAGGAATGAAAAATAAAACGCTGATCTGCATTCAGAGCGCTATGTGAGCAAATGTATATCTACGTTTGGGCAGTTTAACCCCTTGGCTGTCATAACCCCAAATCCTGAGGTGTCTCATGGTGTCACAAAATTTAAAAAAAAAAAAATTATTTTTTCTTATGAAATGATAAGAGAATCTTTTCCCGATTGTAATGACACCAAAAGAACAAAATTTGATGTAAAACTGATGGAATTACACTCTTGCAAAGTTAGCAACCTCGGTGATATTTACGAATCGGCGATTTGGCCCACTTGGAGCCCTATTTTCGACTAATTCCATTGTTCCAGTAGACTAAACTCAGCTATTTCTTTAGAGCTCCATTTTTTCTATCGATTGAGTACAAGAAACTGCCCATTTACCGATTTCAACTACCCAATAATGTGGTCAGAAATTTGCAATTTGGCTAATTTCACGAAAATTAAAAAAATATGACAATTACAAAATAGGGTCCAGAATGAACAATGCAGACATTCTTGGCTCTAAAATAATATTTTCTTTGTTCATCAGTCACATCTCCAGGCCCCTCTGATATTCCTCTTGCTTTCTATTTTGAATTTTTATTCAAACAAAAAATAGAAGATTTATTGTTATGTAGACTACTGCAATATTGTAATAATTGTATAAATAATGTCAACCCATTCATGACTGAGTATTAGAATGGCTACTTGGACATTTATTGGGAAATGACATCATTTGTTTACTTTTGAACATCGGCAAAAATCAAACATTTCCCATATTTTGAGCTCCATTTCAAGGTTCTTTTCCTAGTAAAACCAATCAAAATCACCTCTATTTCTATAACATGTTTTCCTTTCTATCAAATGAGACCAAGAAAACGAGAATACAACCATAAATACTATACGAAAATAGACCACAAAGTTGGCATTTTAACCCTTTGACTGTTTCAGGCCTCTTTCTGAAACTGTCATTCTATGTCGCTAAATTTAAAAAAAAAAAAAAAATTATTTTTTCTTATGAAATCATAGAGAATCTTTTCCCGATATTAATGACACCAAAAGTTCGAAATTTGGTCGAAAACTCATGGAATTACGCTCCCGCAAAGTTAGCGGTCTCGGCGATATATGCGTATCGGCGATTTCGCCGACTTTGAGCCCTATTTTCAGCCAATTCCATTGTTCCAGTTGACCAAACTCATAGCTATTTCTTTAGAACTCCATTTTATCTATCAGCTGAGTACAAGAAACCTCCCATTTACCAATTTGGACTACCCAATATTGTGGTCAGAAATTGGCAATTTGGCCAATTTCACGCAAACTAAAAAAGATGCTAATTTCAAAATAGGGTCCAGAATAAACAAGGTAGACATTCTTGGCACTAAAATAACATATCCTCTGTTCATTAGTCACATCTCTAGGCCCCTCTTATATTATTATTGCTTTCTATTTTGATTTTTTATTCATACAAAAAAATACAAAATTTACTGTTATGCAGACTACTGCATTATTGTAAAAATGGTATAAATAATATCAGTGCACTAGTGAAAGAATATTAGACTCTCCAGTTGATGTGTATTGGACGTGTGGTGTGATTTGTTTACTCCTGAATATTGGTAAAAATCGAACATTTCCGCTTCTTTGAGCTCAGTTTCAAGGTCGTTTTCATCGTCAAAGTAATGAAAATCATCTCTATTTCTGTAATATGTTTGCCATTTTATCACCTAAGACCATGAAAACGCAAATACATCGATAAATACTATACGAAAATACACCTCAAAGTCGGTGTTTTAATCCAAAAAAACGATCAGTTTTTTTTTTTCATTACGCACTGTGTGCTGCAGGATTTTTTTTATGTGGTGCACACTGACCACACAGACCCATTCTCTCACTTGTGGGCCTACCAGCTTTCTTCCGCTTGATTTGAAGCTGCTAGAATTATTGAGTATATATACGTCTGAAACACTGGCTCGTAAGACGTATATATGCGACCAAAACAATCAAAGGGTTAATTAAAAAAAATGGTCAGAGTTTTTTTTTCTCATTATGCACTGCGTGCTGCAGGATTTTTCTTATATGGTGCACATTGACCACACAGACCCATTCTCTCACATGTGGGCCTACCAGCTTTCTCCTGCTTGATTTGAAGCCGCTAGAATGTATGAGTATATATATACGTCAAAAACAGTGGCTCGTAAGAGGTATACATGTATATATGACCAAAATAGTCAAAGGGTTAAGGGTTAAATATACAGTGGATATAAAAAAAAAAGCATCTGCTATATGTTACTACAGCTTCTCCTCACTTAATGACATATTCGTTTATCGACGACTTGGGCTTACGACAGGCTCTCTGACCAGTATGCGTACCTAAATAATGGATATTAGAGGTGATTTCCTCCATTCTGTTTATTACAATATACAGTATACAACTGTATAAACATTTAAAAAATACCACAAGTGTTATAAATGGTGCAAAGGTGACATTAAAACAATATCAAGGATGGTCAAAACAAACCCACTCCCATTATAGTATGCATCTCACTTACCAAGAAATTCTTTGACTGATATGGCTTTAGGAACAGAACTCTGTCGTTAAGGGAGGGGAGGCTGTACAGTAGTCTACCACTATCCGTTGGAGATATGTTTCAAGACCTAACGTGGATACCCGAAACCACGGATAATAGCGAATCCTATATTTAAATTGTTTTTCATTTGCATACATACCTATGATAAAGCTTAACTCATAAATTACACACAATAAGAGGAGGATTAGCACTTTGTCACTGATGGCAAGCAATTCACGGCTTATTTTCAGGCCACAGTAAACTGTGGATAACTGAATCCGCATAAAATGAATCTGCAGATACAGAGGTTCTAGTGTAATATATTAACTGAGGGTATTAGTGTACTATATTAACCATGGGGGTTCTAGTGTACTATATTAACCATGGGGGTTCTAGTGTACTATATTAACAATGGGGGTTCTAGCATAATATATTAACCATGGGGGTTCTAATGTACTTCATTAACCATGGGATTCTAGTGTACTACATTAACGATGGGGGTTCTAGTGTACATTAACAATGGGGGTTTTGGTGTACATTAACGATGGGGGTTCTAGTGTACTATATTAACGATGGGGGTTCTAGTGTACTATATTAACCATGAGGGTTCTAGTGTCCTATATTAACCATGGGGGTTCTAGTGTACTATATTAACCATGGGGGTTCTAGTGTACTATATTAACCATGGGGTTCTAGTGTACTTCATTAACCATGGGGGTTCTAGTGTACATTAACGATGGGGGTTCTAGTGTACATTAACCATGAGGTTCTAGTGTACTATATTAATCATGAGGGTTCTAGTGTACCATAACCATGGGGGTTCTAGTCTATATTAATTATGGGGGTTCTAGTGTACTATATTAATCACGGGGGTTCTAGTGTACTATATTAACCATGGGGGTTCTAGTATACTATATTAATCATGGGGGTTCTAGTGTACATTAACGATGGGGGTTCTAGTGTATTATATTAACCATGGGGGTTCTAGTCTATATTAACCCCTTCAGGGTCCAAGGCCAAAATCTGAAGTGGTGCTCCAGTCCAGTGTCCAAGAAATTTTGAAAAAAAAAAAAAAAAAAAAAAATCTTTCAGAATTAAAGAGTATATTTTTGTGAAGGTAATAAGACAAAAAAAAGTTTTTTCTGATCAGTACTTACCGAGATACAGCGGTGGGAAGTTGACCCAAAATGACCGGGTGGCGGCAACATCAGTGACTTCCGCAAAATCCCATTTTTTATTTTATGTCTTTTTTATACTTTTTTCTTTTCTTTTCTATTTTTTTTCTTTTTCTAATAACATTTGTGGCCTGTGAGACCAGTATAATGTATATTGTATAAGTGTACACTCATTGTATTCAACACAACTGCACTAATTTGTTTATCATTATATTGCTTACAAAACTTGTTTACAAGTTTATTGTAAACAAATTTATAAAAATATTAGTGCAGTTATTGTGAATACAATGGTACCATATGGTACAATGGTGCCATATGGTACAATATGGTACAATGGCACATGATACAATGGTACCATATGATACAATGGTACCACATGGTAGAATGGCACCATTTGGTACAATGGTACCATATAGTACCATATGGTACAATGGTGCCATAGGGTGCAATGGTACCATAGGGTGCAATGGTACCATATGGTACAATAGCATCATATGATACAATGGTACCATATGGTACAATATGGCACAATGGCACATGATACAATGGTACCATATGATACAATGGACATGGTAGAATGGCACCATTTGGTACAATGGTACCATATGATACAATGGTACCATATGGTGCAATGGTACCTTATGGTACCATATGGTGTAATGGTACCATATGGTACATTGTACCATACAGTACAATGATACCATATGGTTCATTGTACCATATGGTACTGTTGTATTCAACACACTAATATTTTCATTATTATTTTGGTTACAATACTTGTTTACAACAAAAATATGCAAAAATGTTGTATATTAGTAATGTTCTATTATATATTTACAAGTGTACAGGAACTTTACGTGTTCCTTGAGGTGGATGACAAAGCACTTTGTCTCGGAAACTGCGGAGTCAGTAGCTAGCTTGTGTTGCCACTCACTCAGTCTTGGCTGGTGTCTCATGCCACCAACACCTATTGACCATATGGTACACGGTATCATATGTTACAGGGTACCATATGGTACATTGTACTATATGGTAAAGGGTACCATGCAGTACAGGATAATATATGGTGCAGGGTACCATATGGTACAGGGTACCATATGGTACAGGGTACCATATGGTGCAGGGTACAATATGGTGCAGGGTACCATATGGTGCAGGGTACCATATGGTACAGGGTACCATATGGTACAGATACAGGGATAACTATAGAAATAAGTCACCCTGACTTTTATGCATTATCCTAGGATTTTATACATATGCTACTATGTATGATAATCTATGTAATTGTATTTGTGTACACCTGAATAAACTTACTCAAGTGCATGTGGCATCATAAGTAAGTTTATTTAGTTATACACAAATAAAGTTACATAGAATATCATACTTAGCAGCATATGTTTGGAGAACCTAGGATAACCCAAAAAAGTCAGACAAATTTATTTCCATTAGGGTCCCTGTACCCTGTACCATATGGTACAATGTACTATATGGTACAATGTACTATATGTACATTGTACCATATGGTACCATTGTACCATATACCACTGTACCATATACCATTGTACCATGATACCATTGTATGACATGGCACCATTGTACCATATGGTACCATTGTACCATATGGCACAATGGTACCATATGGTTCAAAACCATAGAATTCGTCTTCAGCTCCACTTCCATCAGTCTTAGAACTGTAAGTTGTGAAGAGGAGAGTCAGAATTCGCCTGGAGAGTGAGTGGGGAGTGAGAGCTTCCTTGCCGCCAGGCACTATGAACAAAGCTACTTTGCCGGCGTTCCCACAATGCCATGTGGGCGTCCAGATTTTTTCTATGGTGTGCACACTGACCACCCAGACCCATTCTCTTAGATGTAGGCCTACCAGCCTTCTCATGCTAAATTTGAGGGCGCTAGAATTTTGGCGTAGATCTACGGTTTGGACCCTGAACGTAAAGCCGTAGATCTACGGGACGGACCCTGAAAGGGTTAATCATGGGGGTTCTAGTGTACTATATTAATCATGGGGGTTCTAGTGTACTATATTAACCATAGGGGTTCTAGTGTCCTATATTAACCATGGGGGTTCTAGTGTACTATATTAACCATGGGGGTTCTAGTGTCCTATATTAACCATGGGGGTTCTAGTGTACTATATTAACCATGGAGGTTCTAGTGTACTATATTAACCATGGGGGTTCTAGTGTACTTCATTAACCATGGGGGTTCTAGTGTACCATAACCATGGGGGTTCTAGTGTACTATAATAATCATGGGGGTTCTAGTGTACTATATTAATCATGGGGGTTCTGGTGTACTATATTAACCATGGGGTTCTAGTGTACTATATTAATCATGGGGGTTCTAGTATACTAAATTAAGTACCTTAAATTAAGTACCTTACCACCCTTTATATACAAAAAAGTGTCACAAGTGCTATCTCCAATCATTGCAACACTCTTTAACAAATCCATTGAATCCTCCACCTTCCCTACAGTACTCAAAATAGCAAGGGTCACCCCGATCCACAAAGGAGGAGACCAAACAGAGTTGAATAACTATAGGCCAATATCCAACTTACACCCTCTCTCAAAAATCTTCGAAAAATTAATTCATAAACGAATCTACTCCTACCTTATCTCCCAAAACATACTCAACCCCTGCCAATTTGGATTCAGGCCTAATAAAAATACTAATGATGCTATTATACACATGCTAGAACATATATACACTGCAATAGAGAAAAAAGAAGTCCCACTGGGGATCTTCATTGACTTACGTAAAGCTTTTGATACAGTTGACCATGACTTGCTCCACGTAAAATTGTCACACTATGGTATAAGAGGGCACTCCCTCAACTACCTCAAGTCATACCTCAGCAACAGAAGCCAATATGTGTACGCAAATGGGGCAAACTCTTCTGCGCAACCAATTACAGTTGGTGTCCCACAGGGAAGTGTCCTTGGCCCTCTTCTCTTTCTCCTATACATAAATGACCTTCCAAATGCTTCGCAATTACTCAAACCCACACTATTTGCAGATGACACTACATACGTCTTCTCTCACCCGAGCCCAGTCACACTAGCCAATACTGTAAATACCGAATTACAGAAAATATCTACCTGGATGAGGACTAACAAACTTACACTAAACATTGACAAAACCTACTTCATTCAGTTTGGTAACAGAGCTACAGATGTCCCTCTTAACATAATGATAAACGGATCACCTATCACAAAGCTAACAGAGGGAAAATTCTTAGGAATCCACCTTGATAATAGACTCAAATTTCATACACATATACAACAAATTTCTAAGAAAATTTCCAAGACTGTAGGCATACTATCGAAGATACGGTACTATGTTCCACAGTCAGCCCTCCTGGCCCTATATCACTCTCTTATTTACCCCTATCTCACCTATGGAATTTGTGCATGGGGCTCAACAACAATTAACCATCTCAGACCACTAATTACCCAACAAAAGGCTGCAGTTAGAATGATAACAAATTCTCACTACAGGCAGCACACTCCACCAATATTCAATGCACTAAACCTACTCACCATACAAAACATCCATACTTATTACTGCACCTATTACATACATAGAACACTTAACTCTGATATTAACCCTCCCCTCAAACATCTCCTTGCCAACCTCAACAGAACACATGACCATAACACAAGGCACAGATCACTCTTTGATGTTCCTCGTGTTCATCTCACACTATGCAAAAACTCAATGCACATAAAAGGCCCTAAAATCTGGAATTCATTACCTGTAAATATAAAAGAAACACTACCTGTTTATAAATTCAAGTCTCTACTCAAAGATCACTTACTCACCCAAAACCAAATAAATACTGAATAACTGAACCTTATAAATTGTATATCTTAAATGTTTCTCACAATTATATCACATAAATGTTAAACCTAAAACCGAATCTAACTTTATTATTTTTTAAATACACTACCTAACAGAATCCTTCATATGACCTGTCTTTGTAATACTCACTTGTGCTTTATAGTAATCTGTATACATTAATGTTCTATCACTGACTTCATCATTGCTTAGTTAATCTTAAGTTAATTTTAAGCCAGCCCGTAATGCTATGCATAGTATAAGTGGCTTTGGCATACTGCTCTTATCTGTATTTTTTTTTTTTTTTGTACCTCTGTATGTGTGCACAAATTTATAATAAATAAATAAATAATAATAAATGAGGGTTCTAGTATACTATATTAACCATTTGGGTTCTAGTGTACTATATTAACCATGGGGTTCTAGTGTACTATATTAATCATGGGGGTTCTAGTATAATAAATTAATCATGGGGGTTCTAGTATACTATATTAACCATTTGGGTTCTAGTGTACTATAATAACCATGGGGGTTCTAGTGTACTATATTAATCTTGGGGGTTCTAGTGTACTATATTAATCATGGGGGTTCTAGTATACTATATTAACCATGGGGGTTCTAGTGTATATTAATCATGGGGGTTCTAGTGTACTATATTAATCATGGGGGTTCTAGTATACTATATTAACCATGGGGGTTCTAGTGTATTATATTAACCATGGGGGTTCTAGTGTATTATATTAACCATGGGAGTTCTAGTGTATATTAACCATGGGGGCTCTAGTGTATTATATTAACCATGGGGGTTCTAGTGTATATTAACCATGGGGGTTCTAGTGTATTATATTAACCATGGGGGTTCTAGTGTATTATATTAACCATGGGGGTTCTAGTGTATTATATTAACCATGGGGGTTCTAGTGTATATTAACCATGGGGGCTCTAGTGTATTATATTAACCATGGGGGTTCAAGTGTATATTAACCATGGGGGTTCTAGTGTATTATATTAACCGTGGGGGTTCTGTGTATATTAACCCTTTGACTGTCGCAACCCCCAATCCTGAGGTGTCTCCTGGTGTCACAAAATTTCAAAAAAAAAAAAAAAAAAAAAAAAAAAAAAAAAAAAAAAAAAAAAAAAAAAAAAAAAAAAAAAAAAAATTCTTATGAAATGATAGAGAATCTTTTCCTGATTGTAATGACACCAAAAAAACGAAATTTGATGGAAAACTGACGGAATTATGCTCTCGCGAAGTTAGTGACCTCGGCGATATTTACAAATCGGCGATTTCGCCCACTTTGAGCCCTATTTTCGACTAATTCCATTATTCCAGTCGACCAAACTCATAGCTATTGCTTTAGAACTCCATTTTTTTTATCGATTGAGTACAAGAAACTGCCCACTTACCGATTTCAACTACCCAATAATGTGGTCAGATATATGCAATTTGGCCAATTTCACGAAAATTAAAAAATATGACAATTTCAAAATAAGGTCCAGAATGAACAATGCAGACATTCCTGGCTCTAAAATAACATTTTCTTTGTTCATCAGTCATGTCTCCAGGTCCCACTGATATTACTCTTGCTTTCTATTTTGAATTTTTATTCAAACAAAAAATAGAAGACTTACTATTATGCAGACTACTGCAATACTGTAATAATTGTATAAATAACATCAACCCATTCATGACTGCATATTAGAATGGCTAGTTGGACATTTATTGGACAATGACATCATTTGTTTACTTTTGAGCATTGGCAAAAATCAAACATTTCCACTGCTTGGAGCTCCATTTCCAGGTTCTTTTTATAGTAAAATCAATCAAAATCACCTCTACGTCTATAATATGTTTTCCATTCTATCAAATGAGACCAAGGAAATGAGAATACAACCATAAATACTATACGAAAATAGACCACAAAGTCGGCATTTTAATTAAAAAAAATGGTCGGAGATTTTTTTTTCTCATTATGCACTGCGTGCTCCAGGATTTTTTTATATGGTGCACACTGACCACACAGACCCATTCTCTCACATGTGGACCTACCAGCTTTCTCCTGCTTGATTTGAAGCCGCTAGAATTTATGAGTATATATACGTCAAACACGGTACCTCGTAAGACGTATATATACGGCCGCGACAGTCAAAGGGTTAACCATGGGGGTTCTAGTGTATTATATTAACCATGGGGGTTTTAGTGTATTATATTAACCATGGGGGTTCTAGTGCATATTAACCCTTTCAGGGTCCCCAGGCCCTCTCCCAGACTTGTTCTCAGGGTCTCCCAAATTAAAAAAAAAAAAAAAATAAAAAAAAAAAAAAAAAAAAAATTGAAAAGATAGAGAATCTTTTCCCGATCATAATGACACCAAAAGTACGAAATTTGATGGAAAACTTAGGGAATTATGCTCTCGCGAAGTTAGCGGTCTCGACGATGTTTATGCATCGGCGATTTTGCCCACTTTGAGCTCTATTTTCGGCCAATTACAGTGCACTAGTCGACAAAAATCATAACTCTTTTGCCAGAACTCCATTTTTTCTATCGAATGAGTACAAGAAACCACCCATTTACTGATTTCAACTATCCGATGAAGTGGTCAGAATTTAGCAATTTTCCCAATTTCACACAAACTTCAAAAGATGCCAATTTCCGAATAGGGTCCAGAATAAACAAGAAAGACATTCCTGGCACTAAAATAACAAGTTCTCTGTTCGTTAGTCATGCCCTCAGGCCCCTCTTATATTTCTTTGGCTTTCCACTTCGAATTTTTATTCTTACAAAAAAATAGAAGATTTACTGTTATGCAGACTACTGCATTAGTGTAGAAATGGTATAAATAATATCGGCGCACTTGTGAAAGAATATTAGACTCACCAGTTGACGTGTATTGGGCGCTTGGTACTTTTCATTGGTGGTGGCGCTCCCACATGGTACTAAGTGGTGCCAGATTTTTTTAATACTGCGCACACCGAGTGTTAAGACCAATTCTATGCTGACTAGGCATCTCAGGCCAATCGTGCCAAATTTGGAAGCAGGAAAAATAAAACGTATATATACTTATGGGGCGCTATGCGTAACAACGTATATATATGTTTGGACCGTTTAGGGGTTAATTGTTGGAAAGTTGCATCTGGTGGCTTGTATACAACCACAATGACAACATTTTGGTTTTCAATCTTTACTGCCAAAACTCCAACCACATCATTTGTGATGCTTAGTAATTCCAAGCAAATGAACGACTCTGTGATATACAGGTCAAACCTCCCCTTGTCTATATTTTTTTCTGTCGCATCTGAATAAGTTATATCCTGGGATCCATTTTTCGTTATCAAAGTGATCCTCTGTGGGGGTCTCTGTGAATGCCGCAAACATTGTGTTTGAGAAGTCCACTAATGAAAAGTATTTTGTTTGTTAATGGCTTTAGACCTTGTATGTGTGCAAAAATGTATGTTGTTGTACTGATGGTATGTAGTGAGGCTATATTTGCTTGTACAGTGCACCCGAGTTTCGTGATTAATCCGTTCCAGGGAGTCTGCCTTAATGACGAAATTGCCGAATGGCGAAACCATTTTCCCCATAAGAAATAATGGAAATAAAATTAATCCGTTCCAGACACCCAAAAATATTAAAATAAAATATTTTTTTTAAATTAAATAAAGATTTACATACTGAAAACAATGAGAAATCAAGTACATACATATAAAAAATAATAATAAAATTACAATTACCTTTACTGAAGACTTCTGGGTGGACGGAAGACGGGAGGAGGGGATAGGAGGAAGGTGTACACTATTGTTTGGAAGGAGAATCTCCTTCCATTAGGACTTCAGATACCAAGTCCTTATCTGGGGTTACTTTCCTGGGAACAACTTGAGAGCCACTGGACCCCTGTTGCACAAAATATCTGTCCAGAGAGCTCTGTTTCTGGCATTTCTTTAAGATTTGTCTGAAGTGGGACACAACACTGTCATTGTACGTGTTGCCAATACGGCCTGCAACAGCTTTGTCAGAGTGAAGTTCATCTATAAATGTCTGCACTTCAGTCCACTTTGCACAAATGTCCTTAATCTTTGAAGAAGGCACCTTCCTCCATCTCTCTTCCTCCTCCTCTGCAGCAATTTCCTGAGCTGTGATCTCTTGCTGTTGCAGATGAAGCTCTTGCAGCTCTGCAGTGATTAGCTTTTCATCATGGTCCTCCACCAACTCTTCCACATCCTCCCCACTAACCTCCAACCCCATGGACTTCCCCAATGGCACAATAGATTCCACAACTGGCATAGGCTCCCTAGGGTCAGCCCCAAACCCTTCAAAATCCCTCTCTTGTACACATTCTGGCCACAATTTTCTCCAAGCAGAATTCAAAGTTCTGCAAGTCACTCCTTCCCAAGCCTTACCTACAAGGTTTATGCAAGTGAGGATATTGAAGTCATCTTTCCAGAACTCTCTTAGGGTCAATTCAGTGTCTGAGGTCACTTCAAAGCACTTCTGAAACACTGCTTTGGTGTACAGTTTTTTGAAGTTTGAGATGACCTGCTAGTCCATGGGCTGGATGAGAGGAGTTGCATTAGGGGGCAAGAGCTTCACTGTGATGAAACTAAACTCCTCCACTATTTGCTCTTCCAAGTCTGGAAGATGAGCAGGAGCATTGTCCATTACCAGGAGGCACTTGAGTGGCAATTTATTTTCCAGGAGGTATTTCTTCACATTGGGGTCAAACACTTCATTAAACCAGTCTAGGACAATTCTCCTTGTGACCCATGCCTTATTGTTAGCCTTCCACATCACACACAAATTACTCTTGGAGACACTGTTTTTCTTGAACACTCCGGGATTTTCAGAGTGATACACCAGTAAAGGCTTCACTTTTAAAATCCCCACTAGCATTGCAAAACATGAGAGTAAGCCTATCCTTCATAGGCTTGTGTCCTGGGAGTGCCGTTTCCTCCTGCATGATGTAGGTCCTCTCTGGCATTTTCTTCCAAAAGAGGTCTGTTTCGTCACAATTGAAAACTTGTTGGGGTTTAAATTCTCCAGTGTCTATGCACTCCTTAAACTCCTGTACAAACTTCTCAGCTGCTTTTTTGTCAGAACTGGCAGCCTCACCATGCCTTATCACACTGTGAATGCCAATCTCTCAAACCAACCTTTGCTGGCCTTAAAATCACAAGCACCACCACTCGTTGCAGGCATTTTCTTTACGAGATCGTCATGCAACTGCCTTGCCTTTTCACACATTATCAACTGCATAATACAGTGGACCCCCGGTTAACGATTTTAATCCGTGCAAGAGGGCTCATCGTTATGCGAAATAATCGTTATGCGAATGAATTTTCCCCATAAGAAATAATGGAAATAAAATTAATCCGTGCAAGACGCCCAAAAGTATGAAAAAAAAATTTTTTTACCACATGAAATGTTAATTTTAATACACACAAACTGAAAAAGGCATGCACAATTAAATGACACTTACTTTTATTGAAGATCTGGTGATGATTGATGGGATGGGAGGAGGGGAGAGAGTGTGTTAGTGTTTAGAAGGGGAATCCCCTTCCATTAGGACTTGAGGTAGTAAGTCCTTTTCTGGGGTTACTTCCCTTCTTCTTTTAATGCCACTAGGGCCAGCTTCAGAGTCACTGGACTTCTTTCGCACAAGATATCTGTCCATAGTGGCCTGTACCTCTCGTTCCTTTATGACTTGCCTAAAGTGTTTCACAACATTGTCAGTGTAATAATCACCAGCACGGCTTGCAATAGCTGTGTGAGGGTGATTTTCATCCATGAAGGTTTGCACTTCAAGCCACTTTGCACAGATTTCCTTAATCTTTGAAGTAGGCAACTTCTTCAATTTCTCTCTCCCCTCCTCCGAAGCAATTTCCTCAGGTGTGGCCTCTTGCTGTTGAAGTTGATCTAGCAGCTCATCAGTGGTTAGTTCTTCATTGTCCTCCTCCACCAACTCTTCCACATCCTCCCCACTAACCTCCAACCCCAAGGACTTTCCCAATGCCACAATGGATTCCTCAACTGGCACAGGATTCTCAGGGTTAGCCTCAAACCCTTCAAAATCCCTTTTGTCTACACATTCTGGCCACAGTTTCTTCCAAGCAGAGTTCAAGGTCCTCTTTGTCACTTCCTCCCAAGCCTTACCTATAAGGTTTACACAATTGAGGATATTAAAGTGATCTCTCCAAAACTCTCTTAGAGTCAGTTGAGTTTCTGAGGCCATTACAAAGCACCTTTCAAACAGAGCTTTTGTGTACAGTTTCTTGAAGTTGGAAATAACCTGCTGGTCCATGGGCTGCAGGAGAGGAGTGGTATTAGGAGGCAAAAACTTCACCTTAATGAAGCTCATGTCCCCATAAAGTCGCTCTGCCACGTCTGTAGGATGACCAGGGGCATTGTCTAACACCAGGAGGCACTTAAGTTCTAATTTCTTTTCAGTTAGGTAATTTTTCACATTGGGGGCAAATGCATGGTGTAACCAGTTATAGAAAAATTCCCTAGTGACCCATGCCTTACTGTTTGCCCTCCACAGCACACACAAATTATCCTTGAGGACATTCTTTTGCCTGAACGCTCTGGGAGTTTCAGAGTGATACACTAATAAAGGCTTCACTTTGCAATCACCAGTAGCATTGGCACACATCAACAAAGTAAGCCTGTCTTTCATAGGCTTATGTCCTGGGAGTGCCTTTTCCTCCTGAGTAATGTAGGTCCTGCTTGGCATTTTCTTCCAGAACAGGCCTGTTTCATCACAATTAAACACTTGTTCAGGTTTCAGTCCTTCAGTTTCTATGTACTCCTTGAATTCCTGCACATATTTTTCAGCCGCTTTGTGGTCCGAACTGGCAGCCTCACCATGCCTTATCACACTATGGATGCCACTACGCTTCTTAAATCTCTCAAACCAACCTTTGCTGGCCTTAAATTCACTCACATCATCACTAGTTGCAGGCATTTTTTTAATTAAATCGTCATGCAACTTCCTAGCCTTTTCACATATGATCGCTTGAGAGACGCTATCTCCTGCTATCTGTTTTTCATTTATCCACACCAATAAGAGTCTCTCAACATCTTCCATCAATTGCGATCTTTGTTTCGAAAACACAGTTGAACCTTTGGCAAGAACAGCTTCCTTGATTGTCTTTCTGGTGCCCACAATAGTAGCGATGGTTGATTGGGGTTTCTTGTACAGCTTGACTAGGTCGGCTATACGCACTCCACTTTCATACTTATCAATTATCTCTTTCTTCATCTCTATAGTAATTCTTACCCTTTGAGGTGTAGGGTTGGCACTAGAAGCTTTCTTGGGGCCCATGGTCACTTATTTTCCAGAAACAGCACCGAAAATACTGTAATAATACGAAATATTCCGAGTGTATGCTTGGATGTTACCGCGGAGGCTGGCTGGTAAACAATGGGACGGAGCGGCACATGTGAGGCTGGCTGAGGGCACATTGGACGCGTCTCGGACGAAAATCGGTATGCGGGTTTTTAATCGGTATGCGGGGCAAAAATTTTGCGATAAAAGTAATCGTTATGCGGAAAAATCGCTATGCGATGCCATCGTTATGCGGGGGTCCACTGTACTATCTTTCCACTTCTTCGAGGATTTGCGATCTCTTTTTTTGTCAGCATATCTACCCCTTTTGCAACAACAGCACACTTTATTTCCTTTCCCTTTGCCATGATCAAAGTGATGGTTGAATGGGGTTTGCCATACATCCTGGCAAGTTCTGTAACATGCACTCCACTCCCATATTTTTCAATGATTTCCTTCTTGAATTCGATCTTGTTCCTCACTTTCTTCACCAAAGGGCTTGCACTAGCTTTCCTTGGGCCCATGGTGACTTATTTAGCAGTTGCAAACACAACAAACAATGGATTATTATGAAATGTATTGTATGAACCCGGGGGGTGACGGTCACACACTGGTAAACAATGGCACACTGAGTGTGAATGGTGCGTGAGACTGGCTTTGTGTGTGCGGTGATGGGCAGATGCATACCAGATGGTCACCGAATCACGAGTTCAATCACAAACCGCAAAGCTAAATTTTGCTGAAAAAACTTGCCAAAAGTCAGATTTCACGAAAGTCGGTGCCGACGAAATACAGGGGTCCACTGCACTAGTATCTGCTGTTCTGGAGTGGAGGTCACTGACTGTGCCTCCACTAAGTAGTGATCATAAGTGGTGTATCATTTCTGTCATTTCCTGCCAGTTTCTTTTTCTTCCTGGCACTAAAAAATCTTTCTCTGGAGTGGCTGTAATTACCCTTGTTTGTTTCCCAAGGTCTGAGTCATCTGTACTTTTCTGTTCCCTTTAACCCCTTGACTGTCACAACCCCAAATCCTGAGGTGTCTCCTGGTGTCGCAAAATTTCCAAAAAAAATTATTTTTTCTTATGAAATGATAGAGAATCTTTTCCCGATTGTAATGACACCAAAAGAACGAAATTTGATGGAAAAGTGACGGAATTACGCTCCCACAAAGTTAGTGACCTCGGCGATATTTACGAATCGGCGATTTCACCCACTTTGAGCCCTATTTTCGGCTAATTCCATTGTTCCAGTCGACCAACCTCATAGCTATTTCTTTAGAATTCCATTTTTTCTATCGATTGAGTACAGGACACTGCGCATTTAACGATCTCGACTACCTAATAACGTGGTCAGAAATTTGCAATTTGGCCAATTTCACGAAAATTAAAAAATGACAATTTCAAAATAGGGTCCAGAATGAACAATGCAGACATTCCTGGCTCTACAATAACATTTTCTTTGTTCATCAGTCACATCTCCAGGCCCCTCTGATATTACTCTTGCTTTCTCTTTTGAATTTTTATTCAAACAAAAAATAGAAGATTTACTGTTATGCAGACTACTGCAATATTGTAATACTGTAATTGTATAAATAATGTCAACCCATTCATGACTGCATATTAGAATGGCTACTTGGACATTTATTGGGAAATGACATCATTTGTTTACTTCTGAACATCGGCAAAAATCAAAGATTTCCCCTACTTTGAGCGCCATTTCAAGGTTCTTTTTGTAGTAAAACCAATCAAAATCACCTCTATTTCTATAATATGTTTTCCATTCTATCAAATGAGACCAAGAAAACAAGAATACAACCATAAATACTATATGAAAATAGACCACAAAGTCGGCATTTTAATTAAAAAAAAAAGGTCGGAGTTTTTTTTCTCATTATGCACTGCGTGCTGCAGGATTTTTTTTATAGGGTGCACACCGACCATACTAACCCATTCTCTCACATGTGGGCCTACCAGCTTTTTGTTGCTTGATTTGAAGCTGCTATAATTTATGAGTACTATATATATACGGTGGCTTGTAAGACATATATATATGACCAAAACAGTCAAAGGGTTAAATAGTGTGCCTGACAGTGTGTGTTGTAACAGTCTTTCATGGACTGCAGAATAACACATTTCAGGTTGAAATAGTTTACGAAGCCATGTGGTCATGTTTTTTTGGATGGTTAAAAGTGCATGTCCCACCTGTTTTCCCAGATAATCCATGCTTAAAGATTCCCAAGGCATAGAATTTGCACAGGTGTGATTTATGTTTGCCAGAATTTTTTGTGACTGGGTTCCCTACTGCAGTTTTTCCTGACCTAACACTATCTGCAGTACTTTTACAACCATTAGTACTACCATACCATTTGTTATTTCTGGTGGTGTATCAACACCCTCCCCCAGAGCATCATCCCCTTTTTTCATTACTAAGTGATTATGATAGTGTGGAAACAAGCTGGTGTCTTCTCACCATCTTATCAATTTCTTGGAGCTGTCTATGATCACATTCGCTAATTTTTTATCATGACTGGGTCTTTAGGTATTTCCTAGATGTATTTTAATGTCAAATCGAGGCAGACAAAAGTATTTCTTGTGAAATTCTTAGATGCTTGAGTGAGACATGTCTCAAACTGATCACCACCATGGATCTCCTCCCAACACTACCACAAACCATCCTACACACCAGGCACATCCACAACTAAACCACTAAATATGTCTTCATTATTTCTTTTGCCATGAAATGCTTATAATCATTTTTCACTATTAACCCTTTCAGGGTCCCCAGTCCCTCTCAGAGACTTGTTATCAGGGTTGCCAAAATTTAAAAAAATATTTTTTTTCTTATAAAAAGATAGTTTTTTTTTTTTTTGGAACATTATAGGCTAAACAAAAAATTTTTACCATCAATACTTACCAAGATATGGAGGCATAAAGTTGACAGAAAATGCCTGGTATATGGTAACATCGCAGACTGCCGTCACCCGGTATTACTTTATTTAGTTTATGTACAATTTTCTATTACTTTTTAATTTTTTTTTCCAAGTAACTTTTATGGCCTGCAAGACCAATATGAGCACTATTTTGCAAGTTATTTCTTTTTGTATACTACACAATAACTGCAAAAACACTATTGTCACTGTTTTGTTTACAGAAAATATTTACACAAACAAATGATATGAAATGTTCTTTATTACTATTTTTCTATATTTTATATACACATATACAGTCACAGGACATGTTTCTAGAAGTTCTGCAGCTTGTAGAAGTCTTTGAAACATGGTGTCATGCACACTGGTGTTTTACACTCCTCACACATAAAACGAGTGTCTCTGCGTTGTTGTGGGCATTTTTTTGCATGTGCACAGACGTAACACCTCTTCTGAGCCTTTTTCTTGAAAGCAGTAGCAGGCAGTTTTACTAGGAAGTGATCACCATGCTTCAGACGAGAAGGTAGTTGATAATTTAGTGGGTGGTCTATTGCAGGTGTTGTTCCTTGGTACTTGAATACTCCTTGGTACTTGAATACTATTTGTCTGATGACAGACAAACAGAATTCGCCATATGGTGGTTTGTTTCTGGTCCTCATCTTATACATATTATAAGCATTGAGCCTGGAAATGTCCAGAAGATGGAAAAAGAGTTTTATGTACCACTTATAACTCTTGCAAACACAATCAGCAAACCCAATCTGCATGTCACATTTGTCCACTGAGCACATATTGAGGGTGTAATCAATCACAGCTGCAGGTTTTAGAATGGGTTCATTGCTTTCTCTATGCTGCCTGCCAGTGTTCATCATTTCGTTAGGGTGAACTGATGACAACAGTGTGACAACTCGTTTGTCATGCCACCGAAATGCCATGATGTCATTGGCAGCAAACGCCTGCACCTCGCCTCTACGAGTGCCAGCGTCAAACCTGGGCCTATGTTTACGATTTGCATGTACTGTGCCACACACATCTGTCATGTTCACTCGCAAAAAATCACTGAGTGAGGGGCTTGTGTACCAGTTGTCAGTACATAAAATATGCCCCTTACCAAGGTATGGTACTATCATTGTTCTAACCACATCACCAGAGATGCCCAATAACTTCCTGGTATTTTGCAATGTATAACTTCCAGTGTACACAATAATATCCAATACCAGACCACTGTAACAATCACAAAGCTCAAAGAACTTTATACCAAAGTGTTTCCTCTTGCTTGGTATGTACTGCTTGAAAGAGAGTCTTCCTTTGAACAGAATGAAAGACTCGTCAATTACAAGCTTCCTGAAGGGATAAAAGTACATATTGAATTTCTCTTTCAGATACACAAACACATGCCTAATCTTATATAACTTGTCATTTCTGTCAGGCCTGGTTTTGTCTGAGAAGTGAAGCATACGTAACATTAGCACAAATCGATTCACTGGCATTATATCACTGAAACCTGGGGTTGCAATCAGGCGGTCTGTTGACCAGTATGATTTCACACTGTGCTTATACACATGTGGCATAAGCATTATTGTGGCAAAGAAAAGATACATCTCAGCAACAGTTGTCTCCTTCCACTTGTGTAACTGTGAGCTTGGTGAAAGTACTGTGTTTGCCATGGTGTACTCATAGTATCTGTTGCTTTCCCTGACAATAATTTCCATCAGGGGTTCGTCAAAGAATAACTCGAAACATTCCAGTTCACTGGTATTGTTCCCCAGTGTACAACATGGCCGTATTCCACTTTGGCTTTCATCAAACTGGTGGGGATTTGGAACAAAATTGACAGCTTCCTGCCAATCTCAGGTGCGGTCTGCTGGTGGGTACTGGACATTGACAGGTGGTTGTGGTTGTGGAGGTTGTGGTTGTGGAGGTTGTGGTTGTGGAGGTTGTGGTTGTGGAGGTTGTGGTTGTGGAGGTTGTGGTTGTGGAGGTTGTGGTTGTGGAGGCTGGTGTGGTGGGTGGGTGGGGGATGGTGGCCTTTGTTGTAGATCAGCCGAGGCAGCGGCGTGGGTGGCAGCATGGCCCACTGCTGGTGCCTCACGGCCGGCACCACCACTACCACCACCGTGAACATTTTCCATCCCAATTGCAACACTATCATCGTCATTTTCACTGTCTGTTCCTGTTGTACAGCCATGGGATGTACTCCTTCCCCTTGGAATAGCATATGGCACACTACCAGAGGGCATATACTGACGCTTCGCTGGAGAATATTCCACTTCACTATCACTACTGGAACTGTTTTCAAGAGCTTATAGTTCATATTCACCATCACTATCATCACCAATGCTCACATCTGAGTCTGGGATTTGGGAAAATAGGAGTTTCCTCTTTGATTCTGGTACAACTGAACATGAACAAGATGGCCCAGCAGCAGAGGTGGAAGACTGAGGGCCATCTGGGTTTTCCTCACTATTACTGATATTATGGTCATTAGTTTCGGTCACAACCTCACCAAAACCTTGAAACTCATCTTCACTGGCACTTCCATCTGTATTAGAACTGTTACTGGGAAACAAAAGTGTCCCAATTTGCCGAGGAGTGAGGAGCTTCTTACCGCGAGGCATGATGAACAAGGTCTACTAAAATGGCGCTCCCACAATGCGCCACTGGGTCCCAGATTTTTTTTCTACCACACACACTGACCCCACACACCCATTCTCTCACATCTAGGCCTACGAGCCTCTTCCTGCGAGATTTGAAGGCGCTAGAATTTATGAGTACTAGCACGTCAAAAACCCTGGTGCATAAGCCGTACTAGTATGGCCGAAACCCTGAAAGGGGTTAACCCTTTAAGGGTCCAAGGCGAAAATCTGAAGTGGTGCCCCAGTGTCCAAGAAATTTTGAAAAAAAACAAAAAAAAAAAATTTTCTTACAGAATTAAAGATAATATTTTTGTGAAGGTAATAAAACAAAAACAAAATCTGATCAGTACTTACTGAGATACAGCGGTGGGAAGTTGACCCAAAATGACTGGGTGGCGGCAACATCAGCGACTTCCGCAAAATCGCCGACTTCCGCAAAATCGCACTTTGTTATTTTACGTTTTTTATACTTTTTTCTTTTCTTTTCTAATTTTTTCTTTTTCTAGTAACATTTGTGGCCTGTGAGACCAATATAATGTATATTGTATAAGTGTACACTCATTGTATTCAACACAATAACTGCACTAATTTGTTTATCATTATATTGCTTACAAAACTTGTTTACAAGTTTATTGTAAACAAAATGATGAAAATATTGGTGTGGTTGTGTTGAATATAACAGTACCATATAGTACCACATGGTACAATGGTGCCATAGGGTGCAATGGTACCATATGGAGAATATGGTACAATGGCACCATATGATACAATGGTACCATGTGGTAGAATATGGTACAATGGCACCATCTGGTACAATGGTACCATATGATGCAATGGTACCATATGGTGCAATGGTACCATATGGTGCAATGGTACCATATGGTACATTGTACCATATGTTACTATATGGTACTGTTGTATTCAACACAATAAACACACTAATATTTTCATCATTATTTCGTTTACAATAACTGTTTACAACAAAAAAATTGCAAAAATGTTGTATATTAGTAATGTTCTATTATATATTTACAAATGTACAGCCACTCGACATGTTCCTTGAGGTGGATGACAAAGCGCTTTGTCTTGGAAACTACGGAGTCATAGCTAGCTTGCGTTGCCACTCACTCAGTCTTGGCTGGTGTCTTGTGGCATCAACATCTCCAACTACCCATATGGTACATGGTATCATATGTTGCAGGGTACTATATGGTACAGGATACCATATGGTGCAAGGTGGTGGTGGTGGTACCAGCAGCAGCGGCAGCGGCGGCGGTAGTGGGGAATTAAGGAGGAGGAGGAGCCAGTCAAATACAAAGAAAGGGGAGCACTGCAAGGGAGCTAGGTGCCCACAGAGGGAGAGCAAGAACACAGAGGTGGGGGGGAGGGGAAGAAATTAAATAAATAATGAAGGAACAGAAACACAAGACAGAAGAAAGAAAGACAACCCAGAAGAGAAAAGAATAAGGGAAAGAGGAAAGGGGAAGAGGGAGAAGAAGAAAAAATGAGAAATCAGGTTGTCACCGGTGTTCTGAAGTTTGGAGCATTTTACAATGTAGTGAGACAAAGCCAAGACTAAGATTCATACAAGGAGAGTTGTGTATTAGGGAGGATTCAACCAGATGGCAACTGTTAAAGTTGGAAGTAGGGAAGACAGTTTTAGCAGAAGACCAGTCAATAGGATGGCTGTGATCTCTGACGTGACAGAAAAGAGCATTATTAGTGTCAGCAAGTCTAACACTATTTTTGTGCTCCCTAAGTCTGTCAGAAAGAGATAGACCAGTTTCTCCAAAGTATTGAAGAGTACAGGAGGAGCAAGAAATAGAGTAGACACCAGGAACATCTGTAGAGGGAGGAGAGGTATGAACGAGGTTAGTGCGAAGAGTGTTAGTCTGGTGGAAAGTAAGCTTGATGTCAATGTGCTCTCCTTGCGGCTCTACCACAAGATCTCTGTAACCTCCTCTCTCTACCATTGTCTTTGACACTGCTCGCCTGAATACACAAATTCATTCTTCTAAACTACAGAATAAACTTTGTCTCATCTCAGCCAGCCCTTGGTCTAAATTCTCCCTCACTGACTGTGTTACTAACTTGTCGTGTGTCTCTCTCTCTCAATATGAGCTTGAACTTCTTGGTTTTGGCCTTTCCTTTGCCACTTCACCTGCCCCTCATGCTGGTATTGCCCTGATTAGCTCTTTTGATTCTTTTCGTCAGTCTCGCTCCCATAATCTTCCTGACCTGTCCACTTTTTGTGGCGCTCTCCTTCCTGCTCTTGTTAGTCTGTTTTCTAAGAACCACCACCTTCTGCGCCATTACCAACTTGCCCTTTCTTCTCTTAAATCTAACACTAACATTATCATACTATCTTCTGACAAAGGTAATTCGGTAGTTATCCTTGATTGCGAGGATTACCTCCGTAAAGCTGATGTCTTGCTCTGACTCACGTACCTACACTCCTCTCGTTTCCAACCCTCTTGATCGCATCAAGAGAACTTTCAACAAGAAACTAAGGACTCTCTCCGACCTCTGTCCTCCTGACTTTGACCTTGTTCAACGGTTTCATGTCATCTGTCCCTCTCTTCCCTATTTCTATGGCCTTCCCAAAACTCATAAACCTGATATTCCTCTACGTCCTACCATATCCTCTAGAGGTTCTGTCTCTTATTCTCTTGCTTCTTGGTTGGTCAAAACCCTCACTCCCTTTCTTGGTACTTTTTCTCCTGCCCACCTCTGTCACTCTCAAGACTTTGTTGAATGGGTTCGCTCTCTCCCGACCTGTAAGATGCTTAGTCTTGACGTTGAGTCCCTCTTCACCAATGTCCCTCTTGATGATGTCCTTGATTTTCTTAGAGAGAAGGCCCATGAAGGGTTTCTTCATCTCCCTATACCTATTGATGTCTTCCTTGATCTTATCCACCTCTGTGTGGACTCTTAATTCCTTTTCCTTCCAAGGGAAATATTATTCTCAAACCTTCGGTGTGGCTATGGGCTCTCCTCTCTCTCCTGTCCTTGCTAATCTTTACATGGAGTACTTCGAGACTGTTCTTCTTCCTACCATCAATGTGCGACCTTCACTCTGGCTCCGCTATGATGATGACGTCTTTGCTCTGTGGCCTCATGACTCGTCTCTTCCAACCTTTTCTTGAAGCTCTTAATAATCTTGCCCCTTCCATTAAGTTTAAAGCCGAATGGGAATCTAATTCCTTGCTTCCTTTCCTTGATGTCCATGTCCACCGCTCAGATACAGGTTTTTCCTTTTCTGTTTACTGCAAACCTATGCACAGTGGCATGTACATTCACTACTTTTCCTATCATGCTTCCTCTGTCAAGAAAAGTGTTCTTATCTCCCTCTTTCTCCATGCCCTCCGCATCTGTGATCCTCAGTTCCTTCCAGCAGAAATTTCCACTCTTCATAATTCGCTTTCTCGTCTTGGCTACCCTTCCCATTTCATAGACTCTGCCCTCTCACGTGCTAAATGCAATTTCTTCTCTCCCAAACACTCTATTCCTGGGAACTCTCCTGTCCTCTGCCTTCCCTACATTTCCGGTCTTTCTAATCTCAACAATTCTCTCCGTCCCTTAGACATCAAGCTTACTTTCCGCCAGACTAACACTCTTAGCACTAACCTCGTTCATACCTCTCCTCCCTCTACAGATGTTCCTGGTGTCTACTCTATTTGGTCAATCTCTTTCTGACAGACTTAGGGAGCACAAAAATAGTGTTAGGCTTGCCGACACTAATAATGCTCTTTTCTGTCACGTCAGAGATCACAGCCATCCTATTGACTGGTCTTCTGCTAAAACTGTCTTCCCTACTTCCAACTTTAACAGTTGCCGTCTGGTTGAATCCTCCCTAATACACAACTTTCCTTGTATGAATCTTAGTCCTAGCTTCGTCTCTGTAGATGCCTTCCTCTCCCACTACATTGTATAATGCTCCAAACTTCAGAACACCCGTGACTTAACCTGATTCCTCCTTTTTTATTCTTCTCCCTCTTCCCCTTTCCTCTTTCCAATTTTCTTTTCTCTTCTGGGATGTCTTTCTTTCTTCTGTTTTGTGTTTTAGTTCCTTCATTATTTATTTCATTTCTTCCCCTCCTCCCGCCCCACCTCTGTGTTCTTGCTCTCCCTCTGTGGGCACCTAGCTCCCTTGCAGTGCTCCCCTTTCTTTGTATTTGACTGGCTCCTCCTCCTCCTTAATTCCCCACTACCACTACTACTACCACCACCACTACCTCTTCCTGCCTACATTACCCGTCCTGCTCCACTTCTCTATGTGCGGGTTATTTGTGTATCATTCTAGTCACGGTATTGTGCCTTTTTTGTTATTTATTTCCATTAGGGTCCTTGTACCATATGGTACAATGTACCATATGGTATAATGTACCATATAATATAATGTACCATATGGTACCATTGTACCATATACCATTGTATGACATGGCACCTTTGTACCATATGGTACCACTGTACCATATGGTTCAAAACCATAGAATTCCTCTTCAGATCCACTTTTATCAGTCTTAGAACTCGCCGGGTCACCATCTAGAGAAGACCCGGGCTGAAAGTACCGGCAAATCCCTAATGAATGAAGTCTTAGAACTGTAAGTTGTGAAGAGGAGAGTGAAAATTTGCCAGGAGAGTGAGTGGGGAGTGAGAGCTTCCTTGCTGCCAGGCATGACAAACAAAGCTACTTTGGCGGTGTTCCCACAATGCCATGCAGGCGTCCAGATTTTTTCAATAGTGCGCACACTGACCACCCAGACCCATTCTCTCAGATGTAGGCCTCCCAACCCCCTTGCGCTAAATTTGACGCCGCTAGAATTTTGGCGCAGATCTACGGTTTGGACCCTCAATGAAAAGCCATAGATCTACGACACGGACCTTGAAAGGGTTAAAGGTTATTTAGCACATCTGTAAAGTGGATACATATTAATTTTTTTAACACAATGGCCATCTCCCACCGAGGCAGGGTGACCACCGAGGCAGGGTGACCACCGAGACAGGGTGACCACCAAGGCAGGGTGACCACTGAGACAGGGTGACCACCAAGGCAGGGTGACCACCAAGGCAGGGTGACCACCAAGGCAGGATGACCACCGAGGCAGGGTGACCACCGAGGCAGGGTGACCCAAAAAAGAAGAAATTTAGTTTTTCTTCTTTTTACATTTAACAATTTATACAGAAGAGGTTATTAGCTCCTGGAATTTTAGTCACCTCTTACGAAACGCATGGCTTACAGAGGAAGTATTCTTCTCCACTTCCCCATGGAGTATATTAAATATATAATATTTTAAGCTTAGCACTTCGTGCATATTTTCTGGCATGTTAATGAGAGGCATTTTATTATAAGTCTCTGATCTGTTACTGCTTTTGCCTTGAGCATTAAATTTCTTCTCTATTATTTATACATACAGTGGACCCTCGACCAACGATGGCATCGACTAACAATAAAATCAGGCAATGATGCGTTTCTGCGTAAAAATATTGGCTTGACCAACAATGAAGAACTCAGGTAAGGACATTCTTCCCAAATACATTCGCCTGTCTGCCCAGCCTGAGCGCCTCAGCTGCTCTGCCTTCAGCTAGTGTGCCATTGTTTACAAGCCAGGGCGGACAGTGTCACACATACATGTGATATATTTTGTATTATTCCATTTTTTTAGTGCTTGTAACTGCTAAATAAGCCACCATGGGCCCAATGAAAGCTTCTAGTGCCAACCCTGTGGTAAAAAGGGTGAGAAATACTATGGTCAGCTGTTGCTGTACCATCATCAGCTGCTGCTGTACCACTGTCAGCAGCTGCTGTTACTGCAGCACTGTCGGCTGCTGCTGTACCATGGTCAGCTGCTGCTGCACCACTGTCAGCTGCTGCTGTACCACCATCAGCTACTGCTATACCATGGTCAGCTGCTGCTGTTGCTGCACCACTGTCAGCTGCTGCTGTACCACCATCAGCTACTGCTGTACCATGGTCAGCTGCTGCTGTACCACCATCAGCTACTGCTGTACCATGGTCAGCTGCTGCTGTTGCTGCACCATGATCAGCTGCTGCTGCACCACAATCAGCTACTGCTGCACCACGGTCAGCTACTGCTGCACCACGGTCAGCTGCTGCTGCACCACGGTCAGCTGCTGCTGCACCACTGTCAGCTGTACTACTCGAAGATGTGGAGAGAGTGTTGTTGGTGTGGCTTAACACGAAACAATTACCGAGAAACAATTAACCCCAGAGGGTTAGCCATCCAGGATAACTCAAAAAAAGTCAGTGCATCATCGAGCCCCAGGATGCGACCCACACCAGTCGACTAACACCCAGGTGAACAGGAAAAAATGCCTGGAACTAGTGCTCACATTGGTGAATTTAAGGCCAGCAAAGGTTGGTTTGAGAGATTTAACCCTTTCAGGGTTTCTGACATACTAGTACGGCTTACGCACCAGAGTTTTTGACGTACTAGTACGCCTAAATTCTAGCACCCTCAAATCTAGCGAAAGCTGCTAGGCCTACATATGAAAGAATGGATCAATGTGGTCAGTGTGCGCAGTATAAAAAAAATCCTGCAGCACACAGTGCGTAATGAGAAAAAAAAAATTTGACGGTGTTTTTGGTTTAAAACAGCAAGTTTGCACTGTATTTTCGTATGGTATTTATGACGGTATTCTAGTTTTCCTGGTCTCATTTTATAGAATGGAAGACATATTACAGAAATTGAGATGATTTTGATTGGTTTTACAATGCAAAGTACCTCAAAATTGAGCCCAAAGTAGCAGAAATCTTCGATTTTTGCCAAAGTTCAAAGTAAACAAGTCATGCTACGTGTCCAATACACATCAACTGGTAAGTCTAATATTCTTTCACAAGTGCGCTGATATTATTTATACCATTTCCACACTAATGCAGTAGTCTGCATAACAGTAAATCTTCTATTTTTTGTGAGAATAAAAATTCAAAGTGGAAAGCAAAAGAATGTAAGAGGGGCGTGAGGACATGACTAATGAACAGAGGAAGTGTTATTTTAGTGCCAGGAATGTCTTTCTTGTTTTTTCTGGACCCTATTTGGAAATTGGTATCTTTTGAAATTTGTGTGAAATTGGCAAAATTGCTAAATTCTGACCACTTTATTGGATAGTTGAAATCGGTAAATGGGTGGTTTCTTGTACTTATTCGATAGAAAAAATGGAGTTCTAGCAAAATAGTTATGATTTTTGTCAACTAGTACACTGGAATTGGCTGAAAATAGGGCTTAAAGTGGGCAAAATCGCCGATGCATAAACATCGTCGAGACCACTAACTTCACGAGAGCATAATTCCGTAAGTTTTCCATCAAATTTCATACTTTTGGTGTTATTATGATAGGGAAAAGATTCTCCATCTTTTCATAAGAAAAAAATAAATTTTTTTGTTTTTTTTTGGAAAATTTGTCAACCCTGAGAACAAGTCTGGGAGAGGGCCTGTCGACCCTGAAAGGGTTAAGAATCATAGTGGCATACACAGTGTGATAAGGCTTGGCGAAGCTGAAAAATTCCAACCCCAACAAGTGTTCAATTGTGACGAAACAGGCCTGCTCTGGAAGAAAATGCCAAACAGGACCTACATTACTCAGGAGGAAAAGGCACTCCCAGGACACAAGCATATGAAAGACAGGCTAACTCTCATGTTTTGTTGCAATGCTAGTGGGGATTGCAAAGTGAAGCCTTTACTCATGTATCACTCTAAAAATCCCAGAGTGTTCAAGAAAAACAGTGTCTCATCACTCATCAATACTCTTCAATAAAGGTAAGTGTCATTTTAGTATTTATTTATGTATTTATTGTGCATGTCTCATTGTTTTCTTTGTAGGGAAATGTATATGTCATGTAAAAATTTTTTTTTTTAACACTTTTGGCTGTCTGGAACGGATTAATTGGATTTCCATCATTTCTATGGGGAAAATTAATTCGACTAATGATAAATTCAGCTAAGGACAAGCTCTCTGGAATGAGTTAAAATCATTGGTCAATGATCAACTGTATACAGTATCTTGTACTTAATAACATTCCTTTCCTAACTGCAGGAATGCTAGATATACACAGCATTATACAGTGGACCCCCGCATACCGTTGGCATCACATAACGATTAATCCGCATACCGCTTGCTTTAATCGCAAAAATTTTGCCTCGCATACCGCTTAAAAACCCGCTCACCGCTGTTCGTCCGAGACGCATCCAATGTGAGCCCTCAGCCAGCCTCACATGTGCCGCCCGTGCCATTGTTTACCAGCCAGCCTCCGCGGTAACATCCAAGCATACAATCGGAACATTTCGTATTATTACATTGTTTTCGGTGCTTTATCTGGAAAATAAGTGACCATGGGCCCCAAGAAAGCTTCTAGTGCCAACCCTACAGCAATAAGGGTGAGAATTCCAATAGAGATGAAGAAAGAGATCATTGATAAGTATGAAAGTGGAGTGCGTATCGCCGACCTGGCCAGGTTGTACAAGAAACCCCAATCAACCATCGCTACTATTGTGGGCACCAGAAAGGCAATCAAGGAAGCTGTTCTTGCCAAAGGTTTAACTGTGTTTTCGAAACAAAGATCGCAAGTGATGGAAGATGTTGAGAGACTCTTATTGGTGTGGATAAATGAAAAACAGCTAGCAGGAGATAGCGTCTCTCAAGCAATCATAAGCAAAAAGGCTAGGAAGTTGCATGAGGATTTAATTAAAAAAATGCCTGCAACTAGTGCTGATGTGAGTGAATTTAAGGCCAGCAAAGGTTGGTTTGAGAGATTTAAGAAGCGTAGTGGCATACATAGTGTGATAAGGCATGGTGAGGCTGCCAGTTCAGACCACAAAGCAGCTGAAAAATATGTGCAGGAATTCAAGGAGTACATAGAAACTGAAGGACTGAAACCTGAACAAGTGTTTAATTGTGATGAAACAGGCCTGTTTTGGAAGAAAATGCCAAGCAGGACCTACATTACTGAGGAGGAAAAGGCACTCCCAGGACATAAGCCTATGAAAGACAGGCTTACTTTGTTGATGTGTTCCAATGCTACTGGTGATTGCAAAGTGAAGCCTTTATTAGTGTATCACTCTGAAACTCCCAGACCGTTCAGGCAAAAGAATGTCCTCAAGGAGAATTTGTGTGTGCTGTGGAGGGCAAACAGTAAGGCATGGGTCACTAGGGACTTTTTCTATGACTGGTTACACCATGCATTTGCCCCCAATGTGAAAGATTACCTAACTGAAAAGAAATTAGAACTTAAGTGCCTCCTGGTGTTAGACAGTGCCCCTGGTCATCCTACAGACGTGGCAGAGCGACTTTATGGGGACATGAAATTCATTAAGGTGAAGTTTTTGCCTCCTAATACCACTCCTCTCCTGCAGCCCATGGACCAGCAGGTTATTGCAAACTTCAAAAAACTGTACACAAAAGCTCTGTTTGAAAGGTGCTTTGTAGTGACCTCAGAAACTCAACTGACTCTAAGAGAGTTTTGGAGAGAGCACTTTAATATCCTCAATTGTGTAAACCTTATAGGTAAGGCTTGGGAGGGAGTGACTAAGAAGACCTTGAACTCTGCTTGGAAGAAACTGTGGCCAGAATGTGTAGACAAAAGGGATTTTGAAGGGTTTGAGGCTAACCCTGAGAGGATTATGCCAGTTGAGGAATCCATTGTGGCATTGGGAAAGTCCTTGGGGTTGGAGGTTAGTGGGGAGGATGTGGAAGAGTTGGTGGAGGAGGACAATGAAGAACTAACCACTGATGAGCTGATAGATCAACTTCAAGAGCAAGAGGCCAGACCTGAGGAAACTGGTTCAGAGGAGGGGAGAGAGAAATTGAAGAAGTTGCCTACTACAAAGATTAAGGAAATCTGTGCAAAGTGACTTGAAGTGCAAACCTTCATGGATGAAAATCACCCTCACACAGCTATTGCAAGCCGTGTTGGCAACCTGTACACTGACAATGTTGTGAAACACTTTAGGGAAGTCATAAAGGAACGAGAGGTACAGGCCACTATGGACAGATATGTTGTGCGAAAGAAGTCCAGTGACTCTGAAGCTGGTCCTAGTGGCATTAAAAGAAGAAGGGAAGTAACCCCAGAAAAGGACTCGACACCTCAAGTCTTAATGGAAGGGGATTCCCCTTCTAAACACTAACATTCTCTCTCCCCTCCTCCCATCCCATCAATCATCACCAGATCTTCAATAAAAGTAAGTGTCATGTAATTGTGCATGCCTTTTTCAGTTTGTGTGTATTAAAATTAACATTTCATGTGGTAAAATTTTTTTTTTTTCATACTTTTGGGTGTCTTGCACGGATTAATTTGATTTCCATTATTTCTTATGGGGAAAATTCATTCGCATACCGATTATTTCGCATACCAATGAGCCCTCTTGCACGGATTAAAATCGGTATGCGGGGGTCCACTGTATATAGAAGAATAAAGGAAATAATATATTTTTCCAGTGGTGGTGACAATGAAAGTATCTGGTGAGGCCCTGAAGGGCAGTGATGAACCATCCAGGAGGAATCCCAGAGGAAGGATAACACAGGACTGCAGTGAGTATGCCCCTTATATAACCTTTCTGGAGGTCCTTCTCACTGCCTGTTATGAATTCCAGGCTTGTTATGAATTCGCATGCTTCTCGTAATTGAGTAGGGAACGCGAGTATAACTTCTTAATCAAGGCTTCTTGACTTATCCGTTGGCTGTTAGTGTGCAACAAGTGAAGTCCGTGGTTAAGATTTGTTTGGATTTATAATAATACACACTTAAAACTGTACTACTGTAAATTGTGTTACTTGTAATATTTTGCTGCCTCTCTATTGTAAATTGTACAAATTGTAATACTTTTTGCTACCTCTCTTTTTATAATAATACATAATTAAAATTTACCACTAATAACCTATGTCTAGTCTTAAGTAGTGTGTAAACATTAGTATTAAGTCTGCGTGAACTGCTCATGCATGATAGTGGCTTTCTTTGTGCTTAACAATATTTTATTACATGTAAACTACATGCTGTATACTACACAAATAAAGTTGTTTGTTTGTTTTCTTTATTTTTAACGTGGAGTGTTAGCCGCTCAGGATAACTCAAGAAAATCAGTGTGTCATCAAAGACTATCTTATTTCCAATAGGGTCCTTAATCTTATCCAAGAGGATGTGACTCACACAAGTCGACTAACACCCAGGTACCTACTTACTGCTAGGTGAACAGGGACGGCAAGTGGAAGACAATATGCCCCACATTTCCACCCATGCTGGGGATTAACCCTTTGACTGTTTCAGCCGTATATATACATCTTACAAGCCAGCATTTCAGACGTGTATAGTATACTCAAAAATTCTAGCGGCTTCAAATCAAGCAGGAGAAAGCTGGTAGCCCAACATGTGAGAGAATGAGTCTGTGTGGTCAGTGTGCGCTGTATAAAAAACCTGCAACACGAAGTTCATAATGAGAAAAAAAAATCTGTGTGTGTTTTTGGATTAACACACTGAATTTGAGGTGTATTTTCATATAGCATTTATAGATGTATTCTTGGTCTCATTTGAAAGAATGGAAAATTATAACAAGAACAATTTATTTTAGCCTAACCCAACTAAATATATTTTAGATTTGTTTACAGTAATTTAATACTAAACAAACTCAGTGAAATATATTTTTTTCGTTAGGTTCAGAAATAGAGATGATTCTGATTAGTTTCACTATGAAAATGACCTTGAAAATGAGCTCAAAAAAGCAGAAATGTTCTATTTTTACCAATGTTCAAGAGTAAACAAATCATCCAACACGTCCAATACACATCAACTGGTGAGCTTAATATTCTTTCACAAGTGCACTGTTATTATTTATACCATTTTACAATAAAGTAGTAGTCTACATTACAGTAAATCTTCTATTTTTTGTCTCCAGGGGGGCCTGGAGACATGACTAATGAATAGAGGAAATGTTATTTTAGTGCCAGGAATGTCTGCATTGTTTATTCTGGACCCTATTTTGAAATTGGCATTTTTTTTAATTTGTGTGAAATTGGCCAAATTGCCAAATTCTGACCACTTTATTGGGTAGATGAAATCGGTAAATGGGCGGTTTCTTGTACTCAATCAATGGAACAAATGGAGTTCTAAAGAAATAGCCAAGTTTTGCCGACTGGAATAATGGAATTATCTGAAAATAGGGCTCAAAGTCGGTGAAATCGTCGATGAGTAACCATCACCGAGATCGCTAACTTCGTGAGAGCGTAATTCTATAAGTTTTCCGTCAAATTTCGTAGTTTTGGTATCATTAGAATCGGGAAAAGATTCTCTATCATTTCATAAGATAAAATCATCTTTTTTTTTTTTGGAAAATTTTGCAACATAGAATGACAGTTTCAAAAATGGGCTTGCGACAGTCGAAGAGTTAAACCATGGACACTGTGTGTGAGGCATGAGCATTGCCAACTGAGCCATGGAACACCTTCTGTTGAGGGTTGGCCATAGTGACTTTTCTCTGAGATATCAGCACAAATCCTCCTTAAAACAATAAGCCCTACCATCTCCTGACAACAAAAAAGTCACTTCTGCTACTGCTAGCATGAATCAGTAGGTCTTCTACAGTGTTCATGTTCTTGTTTCCTGCACTTCACTAGGTTCACATTATATACCCTGTGTACTCACCTATTTGTGGTTGCAGGGGTTAAGTCACAGCTCCTGGTCCTGCCTCTTCACTGATTGCTACTAGGTCCACTCTCTTCCTGCTCCAAGGACTTTATCATACATCACCTTAGAGCTATGTATGGATCCTGCCTTCACTACATCACTCTCCAGATTGTTCCACTGCCTGCCAACTCTATGACTGAAGAACTACTTCCTAACATCCCTGTGACTCATCTGAGTCTTCAATTTCCAGTTGTGTCTCCATGTTGCTGTGTCCCATCTCTGAAACACACTGTCTCTGTCCACCTTGTCAATTCCCCTCTGTGTCCTTGCATTATTGTATTAGTTTGATAAAGCTCCTGAAGAGAATGTAGTTGTAATAAATACCTCATTAGTTGCTTGTATTCTTTTTACATTGTCAAAAGTTCTACCAGCATTTAAACATAATATTTATAACTTTTAGCAGTAATATGCTCACAAGAAGCATTAGCCTGGAACAATTCAATGGTAAACTTTATGTAGCCAAGTATCAAAAGTATTGTTAGTAACCTTAATATGTACAAGTATATTAGTTAAAATTATGCAGATTCCCTTGGGAATTATAATCTATGTCAACCATAACTCACTGATAATGTCTCGAAAAATCAGCCTACATCTTATATGCTGAAGGTCAGGGTCAAGGATAGGCTCTGGGTGAAGTTTCAGCTGTTGTTTAATTATAATTATGACATAACTATTTATCATACATTCCAGAGGAAAAGAATGATCACTTAAATAGGAAAGTTCCTAGTTAGAGGAGGTATTAAAATTCGCATGTTAGAAATGTTAGTAATAAAACCAGTCACCAATAACAATAATACAACTCACTGCAGTCACAAGTTACTATTAATTCTAGTGGCCATTAAATGAGAATTTCTCAAAAAGGCAGACCTCACAGAATATATAAAAAAAGTATATTGCATCAATCAAGTTTTTTTTAGTGTGAAACCAATAGTTTGTTGTGAGTGCAGTTGAATGGTCACAGCCTACCCCAGCCTCAGAAGGTTTTTTGCCCTTCCTGTACACCACCCAGCAGCTTGTCTTCTACATCACTTATGAAGCGATTCGTGATAGTGTTCAAGAATCCAAAGCTGAAACCATGTGGAAAGTTAAAGCAATGTAAGGAAGAGAGAGAGTACAACAATGAATATTATATTAAAAAAAACTAGTTCTGAGTAAAATAAGAAGACCTGGAAGACCTCTGTATCTCTGAAGCTGATACTCAAGTTTAAAAAAACTGTTAAGTTACCAGGAAACTGCGATGACTGGTTCAGTCTTCCCATTACAAAGTTTGTGCACGAACAACTGAAAACAAACAAGTCAGGTACACTCTGTGCTATTCTGTATTAGAACTAATGGCAATGCCTCAATATTTTCCATGAAGCAATGCCACAATAAATTGTTACAAACTACATGTACCCATGATGTACAATATGACCTCAGATATCAGTTATGCTCCATTGATCTTTTATGTTTTTTAAAAAGGTCTGATAACTGTCTAGATTTGGTAAACTGCCACATTTTGCAGCATATAAGACAAAATGTCTCAAAAATTCAGCCTACATCTTATATGCTCAAGGTCAAGGTCAAGAATAGGCTCTGGGTGAAGTTTCAGCTGTTGTTTACTAACATTATATTACAACTGCTTGGGAACATAATCTTATATATATATTATATGATCATGTGCCTTATATGCCAGAAAATACAGCAAGTGATTTAAAGTTGATTTCACCTACATTATACAAGACAAAAAATATGCATTATATAAATGTTAGTTTAGAGAGATCAAGTAAGAGCATTAGCATGCAGCCTTTCTCCAGAGTGAGGGAAAAACAGCCTAGTTACCCAGCAAGGAAGTGAAGGACAAAGTTTAAGCCTCATTAAAATACTGAAACAATGTTTCTGATCAATATACCAAAATAATCAATGGAGTACACAAAATGTTAACTTAGTAAAATAAAGGGAAAGTACTGAGAGGAATAATTTTAACTTAGGAGCAATAAAGCTATATTGCAGAAATGATCAAGTACTGAGATGAAGAATCATATTCTGACTCCAATAGTAAGAAGGTGTTATAGCCACTGTGAAAATGACATGACACAGATAATGACATGACACAGATAAATAATGACATGATACAGATAAATAATGACATGACACAGATAAATATAAATTACATTTATATAAGAGAGAAAAATTGAAAGGCATAATACCATGACTGAGACAATACACAAATAACCCGCACACAAGAGAAAGAACTTATGACAACGTTTCAGTCCGACTAGGACTGGGCAGTTAATGTGGCTGGTTAATAGTACAAGTCGGACCAAAACATCGTCGTAAGTTCCTTTCTCCTATGTGCGGTAATTTGTGTACATAAAAGGGAAAATACATCCTAACACAACATGGTGATATCTATCAATACATTTTTAAGTTCAGCAGAAACTTGCGAGCAAAAAAAAAAAATCATTTTAATTTATAATTTTTCCAGTTTTTTCCATAATGCAACTAAATTAATGCATAGGCATACTCTAGTGCAAATTGTGGGGACCCAGAGTTTCAGGGAAGAAGATACATGTAGGGGAAGATCTACTATGAAACTAACTAATAAAGCTTCTGGGCCCCTAATCCCAGAGGGGCCCCAGAAGTGGTTTTAGTTCACATTGGTTAAAAGTTTTGGGTCTACTGTATGAGAATGGATTTTTAAAAAATAGTAACAGTGTAATTCAATACAAAATAATAATTAAAATAAAAATTAAAAGGTTATTAGAGTATCACGTAAGCTAGCCATTGCTGCTTGTAAAGGTGACCCAAAACAGTTCAAGCTTCATGGCCACAAAAATGTAGCTCTGCCACTTGACACTTGTATCTAATTTTGTAATGTTGTGGGCTGTTATTATATATAAATCTCTTGCAGTAAATATAAATCTCTAGTGACCAACACAATGTAAGTACACAATACACATTAGACCAAAATTGAAAAATGCCGTGGTATAGAATTTGCATCTAAAAAAACTTGCGAAGATAGAAAATGTCCAAAGAGGAGCTACAAAATGGCTCTCAAATCTAAAAAGCTGACTTATGAAGACAGAGCATTATGAAAAGACTTGAAAAAATTAATATGATACATTTCCAAACCCCATCAACATGTAAATCACAAGGCCAAAGATGTTAACTATGAAAAAAAGAACCAGAGAGAGGATACGAGAAAGCTTTTCTCTGCATGTAGCGGCAGGTTAATTTAATGTTTCACAAAACATTGTGGCAAGTGCTACAACCACAGGGATATTAAAAAATTATATGACAGATTAAATACTGACGATGGGACACACTGAATACAGGTGCTCCTCGATTTACTATGGGGTTACGTACCAACGAACCCATCATAAGTTGAAAATGAATATATGCTAAATAAGTAAATAAATAACTATGTTACTGAATAAGTAAATAAACAAATAATTACTGTAATTAAGATCAGTACCAATAAGTACATATATGAATACAAGTTATGGACTTGCCGCCTTCATGCTGGGTAATTATCCTAAGTTTCACCTCCAAAGTAACTGCTTTAGCACCATCGTAAAGTTGAAATATCAGAAGTTGAACTATTGTAGGTCAAGGAGCACCTGTGCGTGTTTCTAATCCTCCGCTTTAATGGGCATATATGCTGAAAATACAATGCTATGTTCTTTTTATTTTTTGGTTGATCATTAACCCTTTGACTGTTTTGGTCGTATATATATGTCTTACGAGCCAGTGTTTCAGACGTATATATACTCAATAATTCTAGCGGCTTCAAATCAAGCGGAAGAAAGCTGGTAGGCCCACATATGAGAGAATGGGTCTGTATGGTCAGTGTGCAACACATAAAAAAAATCCTGCAGCACACAGTGCGTAATGAGAAAAAAAAACTGATCGTTTTTTTTGGATTAAAACGCCGACTTTGAGGTGTATTTTCGTATAGTATTTATCGATGTATTTGCGTTTTCATGGTCTTAGGTGATAAAATGGAAAACATATTACAGAAATAGAGATGATTTTCATTACTTTGATGATGAAAACGTCCTTGAAACTGAGCTCAAAGTAGCGGAAATGTTCGATTTTTACCAATGTTCAGGAGTAAACAAATCACACCACACGTCCAATACACGTCAACTGGGGAGTCTAATATTCTTTCACTAGTGCACTGATATTATTTATACCATTTTTACAATAATGCAGTAGTCTGCATAACAGTAAATTTTGCATTTTTTTGTATGAATAAAAAATCAAAATAGAAAGCAATAATATAAGAGGGGCCTAGAGATGTGACTAATGAACAGAGGATATGTTATTTTAGTGCCAAGAATGTCTACCTTGTTTATTCTGGACCCTATTTTGAAATTGGCATCTTTTTTAGTTTGTGTGAAATTGGCCAAATTGCCAATTTCTGACCACAATATTGGGTAGTCCAAATTGGTAAATGGGAGGTTTCTTGTACTCAGCTGATAGATAAAATGGAGTTCTAAAGAAATAGCTATGAGTTTGGTCAACTGGAATAACGGAATTGGCTGAAAATAGGGCTCAAAGTCGGCGAAATCGCCGATACACATATGTCGCCAAGACCGATAACTTCGCGGGAGCGTAATTCCACGAGTTTTCGACCAAATTTCGAACTTTTGGTATCATTACCATCGGGAAAAGAGTCTATATCATTTCATAAGAAAAAAATAATTTTTTTTTTTTTTCAAAAATTTAGCGACATAGAATGACAGTTTCAGAAAGGGGCCTGAAACAGTCAAAGGGTTAATGGGGTATGCCTTGAGGTATGTGAAGGGCTCTTGATCCTAGAAATTGGAAATGCACTTTTACTTGATTATATCCCATTCCACAGGTCCTGAATGACCCCTATGAGTTTAGCACTTTGCTATGAATATAATGAAGATTTTAGCTTATTAGGTAAAATGTTGAAATAAAGCTAGAATGGCTCTGATGGGTTATCTCTGCATAGATTATCACCATTTACCACATTGTAGAGTACGACTATAACAATTCTCTAAGGTGAACTAACCCTTTCACTGTTTACACCGTATAAATACGTCTTACGCACCACTGTTTCTGACGTATCTATACGCATAAATTCTAGCGGCTTCAAATCAAGCAGGAGAAAGCTGGTAGGCCCACATGTGAGAGAATGGGTCTCCATGGTCAGTGTGCACCATATAAAAAAAATCAGGGAGCCAGTGGTGCATTGTGGGAATGCCATTTCTGTTGTCCTTTTTCAGCATGCCTATCGGTAAGAAATATGTGATTCCCCAGCAAATCTGGGACTCTTCTCTTCCCAAGCGATGCTCTAATACAGATGGAAGTGTCAATGAAGATCAATTTCATGGTTTTGAGGAGTTTGAGACCAAAAGCAATGCCCAGGATACCAGAAGAATGGAGGAGGAGGAAGAGGAGGAGGAGGAGGAGGAGGAAGAAGGAAGGAGGAAGGAAGGAGGAGGGAGGAGGAGGAAGGAGGAGGAGGAAGGAGGAGGAGGAAGGAGGAAGAGGAAAGAGGAAGGAGGAGGAGGAAGGAGGAGGAGGAAGGACAGGAAGGAGGAGGAGGAAGGAGGAAGAGGAAGGAGGAAGAGGAAAGAGGAAGGAGCAGGAGGAAGGAGGAGGAGGAAGGAGGAGGAGGAAGGTGGATGAGGAGGAAGGAGTAGGAGGAAGGAGGAGGAAGGAGGAGGAGGAGGAAGCAGGAGGAGGAGGAGGAGGAGGAGGAAGAGGAAGGAGGAGGAAGGAAGGAGGAGGAAGGAAGGAGGAGGAAGGGAGGAGGAGGAGGGAGGAGGAGGAGGGAGGAGGAGGAGAAAGAAGGAAGGAGGAAGAAGAAGAAGAAGATGTTCCCTTGAAGCATGGAAAACAGTTCACCCCATGACAGTGACAAGATAAGGGGAGATAACATCTCATAAGAGCTGATGTTTGATGAGCGTAAACGAGGGTGGAGGGAGGGTGCAGCTGATAAGAAAAGGTTAGATGACCATCCCCCTCGCTTTGTTTTTGCTGGTACACAAACATTTCTGTCTGTCTATTTGTCTGTCTGCCAAGCTCCCTGTCTATCCGTCTAGCTCTCTGTCTCAGAGAGAGCCACAAGACTGCGTCATCATGTTTACTCACATCTTCAAGCACAGTATAGCACTTTGTCTGGATTTCTTGGGTTATCCTAGGTAATTTACACTATGTATACTTGTATTTATGTGTACCTGTGAGACAGAGATAGACAGACAGATAGAAAGAGAGACAGATTGAAAGAGATAGAATGAGGGAGAAAGATAATTAGATAGAATGGAGGGGAAGCAGCATCTGACCCCATTGTTTTGACAGGCAGTAGGGGGAGTGAGTAATGAGACAATATGTCATTTTGACAGCTGCCGACTCCTGACTCAAAACAATTATAAGCCACACACTGGCACACAAGACAAGCTTGCTGAATGGAGATAATAGCAGTTATATGAAAGTATCTAGTGACTATATATGTGTATATATATACTATAGAAACCAGAAGCAAGAAGGGAAGGCAGGAATGAAGGAAGCACAGATGAAGGAATGTAGGAGGAGAGGTAGGAAAGGAATAGAGGAAAGTAGGAAGGAATGATGACACATGGGCATTTACCTAGGATAACTACCTAACACAACTGCCTGCTAATACTTTGAAGAAAACTGCTCAGACGAGGTGTTTTGTCTTTGCACATAAAAAAAAAAGTCCACAAAAATGCACACACACTAGTTTTATGTGTGAAGAGTGTAAAACACCATAGTGTATGACACCATGTTTCAGAGTTCCACAAGCTGCAGAACTTCTAGGAATATGTTCGGTGACTGTACATTGGTATATATATTATAGAACAATAGTAATAAAAATTTTTTGTATTGTTTGTTTTTGTAAGCAAGTTTTGTAAACAATATATTGATAATTATGTTTGTGTGCTTATTGTGTTGTATACAACGAGTGTATATATGTACATTGAACCTTACTTTGGTCTCATAGGCCACATAAGTTATGTGATAAAATAAAATAGTTAAAAAAAAAAAAAAAACCTTCAAATACAAGTAAACTAAAGTTTACCGGGTGAGCGGCAGTCACCGCTGTTGCCATACGTGGCTCATTTTCTGCAAACTTCACAGCTCTATATCTCGGTAAGTACTGATGGCAAAATTTTTTTTTTTGGACTAAAACACTCAGAAAAATAATCTTAACATTTTCATAAGAAAAAATTATTTTTTTTTTCGAATATTTTGTGACACAGAATGACAGTTTCAGAAAGGGGCCTGCGACAGTCAAAGGGTTAATATAAATTTTATGTAAAACATTTTATTGAAAACAAACTAAATAACTATACACATGAGTAAACCTAAAAATGGACAGAGGCTTGAACCTTGGTTCATGTCAATAATGGTGCAGACCACTATTAGACCTTCCATATATTCTGGATACATACAGGTGAATACAAACAGAAGGCATGTCTGTCTGGCTCTCAGCAGACAGAGGATCAAGCCTTCATCACATCTTATGCTTAATGACCCACATGGGTTTTATCCCTTAACATGAAATAAACATCCACCTGTTCTTCTGTTTATTCATTGACAGTCATTCATTATGGCATATCCTGACTTGAAAAACACGAACACACGTGCACACGGGAATAAACTTTTTTTTTTTTTTAACAATATGGCCGTCTCCCACTGAGGCAGGGTGACCAAAAGAAAAAAAAACTTTCACCATCATTCACACTATCACTGTCTTCAGAAGTGCACAGATACATATACAATTAATACTCACAACTTCCTAATGCCAGACTCTCCTCGCTTCCATGGAGCATCATCAGGCTCATAGGGCATTGGGCCTTGAACTGGAGGCTCCTCATCATCATCATCGTCATCATCGTCCGCTGCATCCCTGTAACACAACAGTTACTTGCCACTCTATCTCCTTCTCACCTGCTCAAGATTAAATCAAATCACATGTTGTTGTTAATAATGATTAAGACACATGTGCAACAGTTGGGTATCTTTATTGTTGAAATGTTTTACCAACACAGTAGGCTTCTTCAGTCAAATACAGAGGCAGCAGGTGTAGTATTGAAATGAAGATGATGTAATCAGTCCATCAACCTTGGAGAAATAGTTTTGACATGGTGAGTCCCTGAGCCCGGCTTAGAGACTGACCATCTTAAATATTATTTCTCCAAGGTTGATGGAGTGATTACATTATCCTCATTTCAATACTACACCTGCTGTCTCTGTATTTGACTGAAGAAGCCTACTGTATAGGTGAAACGTTTCAACAATAAAGATACCCAACTGTTGCACATGTGTCTTAATCATCAACTTATCAGTATTTTATAGCATTTTCAAAATACAGTGGACCCCCGCTTAACGATCACCTCCCAATGCGACCAATTATGTAAGTGTATTTATGTAAGCGCGTTTGTACGTGTATGTTTGGGGGTCTGAAATGGAAATCTACTTCACAATATTCCTTATGAGAACAAATTCGGTCAGTACTGGCACCTGAACATACTTCTGGAATGAAAAAATGTCGTTAACCGGGGGTCCACTGTACTCTTAGTAATAACTGATATACAAGTTAACTTAGTGAAAAAAAAAAATTGTCAGGTTGATTCATGGCATTTATTCCCATCTCATTCAACATATACAAATTATAATTTCTGACCAGTTTCTACTGATAATACTAAAAAATTACAAATGTAAATTAAAATGGAGAATAAATAATGCTGTACATACTGATTTGTGAAAATTATAAAATATGAAGCTATATATAGAAAGGCCCCATGTATTCAGCACCCTCTCTTCGGTGTTCCATGTTTTCGTTGACTTTCAACTGAACCACTGTTCATTATGTTCCACTGTTTTCACACAACAGTTGCATAATGGTAGGGTGACCGATGCCATATTTTATGTGCTGTGTATTTATTTTACTGTTTTATCTACTTTTTAAGGCCTAGCTGTATTAAGTACTTAACATATGATATTGTAAACATGTTACCAGGCAATTCAGATGCATTCAATAATGAAAAAACTGTTCTTTTCCACCCACCAGCGATTTTCACTTACCACATGAAGTCAGGAGCCTAAGAGCCATACAAACAAAGGCCTCCTGTAAATGACTATTAAGGTAAAAAATTATTATATTTTTTTTCAACAGAAGTATAATTATTAGATTAATTTTTATATTAAAAAAGCTAAACCCTTATACAACTGTTATGATGAGATGTAGCATTTGTATCTGCAATGTCCCATTTCTATCTGTAATGTCCCATTTCTATCTGTAATGTCCCATTTTTACCTGTAATGTCCAATTTTTATCTGTAATGTCCCATTTCTATCTGCAATCCCCCATTTCAATAAATGAAGGGGTTCAGGGAAACCGGCGGGCCGGACATGAGTCCTGGAGATGGGAAGTACAGTGCCTGCACTCTGAAGGAGGGGTGTTAATGTTGCAGTTTAAATATTGTAGTGTAAAGCACCCGTCTGGCAAGACAGTGATGGAGTGAATGATGATGAAAGTTTTTCTTTTTCGGGCCACCCTGCCTTGGTGGGAATCGGCCAGTGTGATAATAAAAAATAAAATAAAATTCTGTAAGCGCAACATACAGTCAATCCAATCAATGATATGCAATCAATGATGCTCTGAAAGTGTGCTGTGACCTTTTTATTATAAAACATTAAGTGTTAAAAGGAGCGAGTGGAGACTAGGTGACTTTTTTATTGGATGTGCTGTTGAGGTGCAAGCAAGTTATCTTTTATGAAGGAATTCAGGGAAAACTGGTTAGGTAGAATTGAGCCCTGGAGGTGAGGAGGGCAGTGCCTGCATTTGGAGGGTAATTTCACTGTGATATCAGTGTACTTTTGGATAGATGGCAGTTGAATGAATGATAGTGAATATGTTTTTCTTCTTCAGGTCACCCTGCCTCTTGGCAAGAGGTGGTCATTAGAGTTAAATAATCATAATAAAAATAATAACAATAATAAAATAATAATAATAATAATAATAATGACAGTAAGAAAAATATGGATAATAAGAATAATAACACTAAGTGTGGAATTAAGTGTTAATGACCTGAATGAGCATAGTAAAGACAGCTGCCATGGTCCTGGAAAACATATATCACATAAAACAAGGCAGCCTTTCTGTTTGCTTCAAAACTTTGTAATACAGCTAGGTCTCAATTAGTGCAAATACTGAATCCTGTGGAGTGGTTGCATTATTCAAATTCACACTTTTCGAAATGTATGTAATTTCTGCACGTGATTTAAAGAGCTTGGGCAAAAAGCTAGCATTAATTAACTTCATGTTAAATTGAAATTTGCACTATTCGAACTCTAATTGAGACTTCGCTGTATAAGCAATATACAGGAGGGCCCCACTTCACAGCATTTCATTTTACAGCTAATACAGTGGTTTTAATTAAAAGCACAAATTATGCTATCATACACATGCTAGAACTAATATATATCGCACTTGAAAAGAAAGAAGTCCTGCTGGGCATTTTCATTGATTTACATAAAGCTTTCGATACTGTCGACCATGAACTGCTGTACTCCAAATTAACATACTATGGTATCAGAGGCCACTCCCTCAACTACCTAAAATCATACCTTAGTAACAGAACTCAATATGTGTATGCAAATGATGCAAACTCTTCCACTCAACCAATCACAGTAGGAGTCCCACAAGTGTCCTTGGACCACTCCTCTTTCTCATCTACATCAATGATCTACCGAATGCATCATTGCTACTCAAACCCACATTATTTGCAGAAGACACTACATATGTCTTTTCCCACCCAAACACAGTCATACTAGCAGACACAGTCAATGCCGAATTGCAGAAAATACAGTGGACCCCCGCATAACGATCACCTCCCAATGCGACCAATTATGTAAGTGTATTTATGTAAGTGCGTTTGTACGTGTATGTTTGGGGGTCTGAAATGGACTAATCTACTTCTCAATATTCCTTATGGGAACAAATTCGGTCAGTACTGGCACCTGAACATACTTCTGGAATGAAAAAATATCGTTAACCGGGGGTCCACTGTATCTGCCTGGATGATGACTAATAAACTTACCCTGAATACTGACAAAACCTATTTCATTCAGTTTGGAAACAAAGCTGCAAATGATCCAATTAACGTAACACTGAACAGATCATCAGTCACAAGACTCAGAGGGAAAATTCCTAGGTATCCACCTTGACAGTAGCCTTAAGTTCCAGACACACGTACAACAAATCACCAAGAAAATCTCCAAGACTGTAGGCATACTATCAAAGATAAGGTACTATGTTCCACAATCAGCTCTCCTGGCACTGTACCATTCACTCATATACCCTTATCTTACATATGGAATATGTGCATGGGGATCAACAACATTCAATCATCTAAAATCTCTAATAACCCAGCAAAAGGAAGCAGTAACAATGATAAATTCCCACTCCCGCCAGCACACTCCACCAATTTTCAAAAGTCTGAATCTGCTCACCATTAAGAACATCCATACTTATTCATGTGTCTGCTACATACACAGAACAATACATACAAATATAAACCCTCCACTCAAACTTCTCCTCACCAACCTTAACAGGACACATGACCACAACACAAGACACAGATCTCTTTTTGATATACCTCGTGTATACCATATCACACTGTGTAAAAACTCTATGTACATAAAAGGCCCCAAAATATGGAATTCATTACCAGAAGATATTAAAGTAACCCGGTCTGAAAATCAATTTAAGACTCTTCTCAAAAGCCACTTAACCCTTTCAGGGTTTCTGATGTACTAGTACAGCTTACGCACCAGGGTTTTTGACGTACTAGTACGCCTAAATTTTAGCACCCTCAAATCTATTGAGAGAAAGCTGGCAGGCCTACATATGAAAGAATGGGTCAATGTGGTCAGTGTGCGCAGTATAAAAAAATCCTGCAGCATACAGTGCGTAATGAGAAAAAAAAAACTTTGACAGTGTTTTTGGTTTAAAACAGTGACTTTGCACTGTATTATCGTATGGTATTTATGACGGTATTCTAGTTTTCCTGGTCTCATTTTATAGAATGGAAGACATATTACAGAAACTGAGACAATTTTGATTGGTTTTACAATGAAAAGTACCTTGAAATTGAGCTCAAATTAGCAGAAATCTTCAATTTTTGCCAAAGTTCAAAAGTAAACAAATCATGCTATGCATCCAATACACGTCAACTGGTAAGTCTAATATTCTTTCACAAGTGCGCTGATATTATTTATACCATTTCTACACTAATGCAGTAGTCTACATAACAGTAAATCTTCTACCTTTTGTGAGAATAAAAATTCAAAGTGGAAAGCAAAAGAATGTAAGAGGGGCGTGGGAACATGACTAATGAACAGAGGAAGTGTTATTTTAAGTGCCAGGAATGTCTTTCTTATTTATTCTGGACCCTATTTGGAAATTGGCATCTTTGAAATTTGTGTGAAATTGGCAAAATTGCTAAATTCTGACCACTTTATTGGATAGTTGAAATTGGTAAATGGGTGGTTTCTTGTACTCATTTGTTAGAAAAAATTAAGCTCTAGCAAAATAGTTATGATTTTTGTCGACTAGTACACTGGAACTGCCCGAAAATAGGGCTCAAAGTGGGCAAAATCGCCGATGCGTAAACATCGTTGAGACCGCTAACTTCGCGAGAGCATAATTCCGTAAGTTTTCCATCAAATTTCATACTTTTGGTGTCATTATGATCGGGAAAATATTCTCTATCTTCTCATAAGAAAAAATTTTTTTTTTTTTTTTAAAATATGTCGACCCTGAGAACAAGTCTGGGAGAGGGCCTGTCGACCCTGAAAGGGTTAATCACCCTAGATTAAATGCTAAATACTCAGTACACACATACTAATGTACTCCCACATCATAACTTCAACAATCACTTTGAACCTTTTATCCATTGTTGACAGGAATATAACTGAATCATTGTTTTCACAAAAAGCATTTTTGAATATATGAATATATCTTCTGTCTTATACAAATTAGATTCACTTATAATTAATAATCTACTGTACAACTATGAAATAATTACTATCCTACTGTACAACTATAATATAATCCTTAGTGTTAAGTAGTCTGCAAGCAAATAATGTTAAGTTGGCCCATAATGCCGCCTAGGCATAATAGAGGCTCTCTTTGCATTGCAACCCACTATTGTAAATACAAAATCTCAATGTATGTTTGCAAAGACATAAAATAAATAAATAAATACCCATTCTTTATTTATTCAGACTTCCTTACTTAGAGAGAGAGAGAGAGAGATAAAGAGAGAGAGATAAAGAGAGAGAAAGAGAGAGAGATAAAGAGAGAGAGATAAAGAGAGAGAGATAAAGTGAGAGAGATAAAGAGAGAGATAAAGAGAGAGATAAAGAGATAGAGAGAGAGAGCAGAGCAGAAATCAGCAACTACAGACCAATGTCACTACTGTCAATCACTGGCAAGATCCTTGAGACAATAATCTCAAGACAAATGACAGAGTTTTTTAACTACCACTCACTACTTTGCGACCATCAATATGGCTTCAGGAAAGGTTACTCTGCTGCTGATCTGTTGTTAAACCTCTCCACTAAGTAGCACCAGTCACTAGATGAATCCAAAGTCAGCTGTGTGGTAGCACTGGACATTGCTGGCGCTTTCGACCGAGTGTGGCACCAGGGCCCCTTAGCAAAACTGCAAGCTCTGGGAATTGCAGGCTCTATGCTATGTCTCTTCAGTGACTACCTTCATGGTAGATCTCTAAGGGTAGTTCTCAATGGAACGGAATCAGCAAGACATCCTATTGGGGCAAGTGTTCCACAAGGAAGCATACTGGGACCATTGTTATGGAATGTCTACTTCAATGACCTCCATCTCATCCCAGAATCCCATGCATATGCAGACGACTGTACACTGATATTCACTTATCCAAGAGAAGAAATGCCAACTGCTCTAAGCTACATCAATCACCAGCTTGGGGAAATAGATGGCAAGTAACATTTGCACCTGAGAAAACACAAATGATCATGGTCTCTAGGCACTATGATGGTAATGCCAGTGCAGCAGTAAGGATGAATGGGAGGGTGTTGGCACCTGGGGAAGTAGTTGACATCCTTGGGGTGAAAACTGACTCCAAACTGACCATGAAGAACCACGTTGTAAATCTTGCAAACAAGGCAGCCAGGAAGCTTACAGCACTTCGCCGTATCTCGCATCTGCTTGACAGTAGGGGTTGCAAGATTCTGTATGCGGCACAAGTGTGCTCACACCTTGAGTATGCTCCACTTTCTTGGTTTGCCTGCCCCCCCCCTCATCTGCGACTGCTTGACAGAGTAGAGAACGAGCAAGACTTCTCATCTCTCGCCTGGAGTTTACCTGGAGAGAGTTCCAGGGGTCAACGCCCCCTGTGCCCCAGTCTGTGACCAGGCCTCATGGTGGATCAGGGCCTGATCAACCAGGCTGTTACTGCTGGCTGCACACAATCCAACGTACGAACCACAGCCCGGCTGGTCAGGTACCGACTTTAGGTGTTGTCCAGTGCCTGCTTGAAGACAGCCAGGGGTCTATTGGTAATCCCCCTTATGTATGCTGGGAGGTAGTTGAACAGTCTTGGGCCCCTGACACTTACTGTGTTGTCTCTTAATGTGATAGTGACACCCCTGCTTTTCATTGGGGGGATGTGGCATCGTCTGCCGAGTTTTTTGCTTTCGTAGGGAGTGATTTTCGTGTGCAAGTTTGGTACTAGTCCCTCTAGGATTTTCCAGGTGTATATAATCATGTATCTTTCCTGCCTGCATTCCAGGGAGTACAGGTTCAGGAACTTCAAGCATTCCCAGTAATTGAGGTGTTTTATCTCAGTTATGTGTGCTGTGAAGGTTCTCTGTACATTTTCTAGGTCAGCAATTTCACCTGCCTTGAAAGGTGCTGTTAGGGTGCAGCAACATTCCAGCCTAGATAGAACAAGCGACCTGAAGAATGTCATCATGGGCTTGGCATCCCTAGTTTTGAAGGTTCTCATTATCCATCCTGTCATTTTTCTAGCAGATGCAATTGGTACAATGTTATGGTCCTTGAAGGCGAGATCCTCCGACATGATCACTCCCAGGTCTTTGACGTTAGTTTTTTGCTCTATTGTGTGGTTGGACCAATCCTGGATAGATCTGTCATTTCAGCAGAGCCTTCAACACAGGAGGGATGTGGGTGGCCTTACTGTTATGTACAAGGCCAATATTGTCAAAGTATGTGAGGGAAAAGTTCAATAGATAGGAGTAGCGAGGGAGTATATAGTAACAATAGTTTCATTGCCGGCTACTTGTTAAGGTAGGGTAAGTCAAGCTCCCACCTTTTCTCCCCCACCCCTGAAGTGATAGTTTGATTGCCGGCTGCTTGTTAACGTAGGGTCAGTCTAGCTCCCACTATCCCTTCCCCTCCCTCTCCCTCCCCCCCCCCCCCGAAAAGTGACGTGCGGGGCTCTGGTCAAACAGTAAATCACTCGACTGACAGCTCCCAACACTACTGTAAGTACATGCCTGCCTTCTATTCTAGTGGATTTATTGGTTGAAAGCTTCACTTTTGACCAATAATAAACTCAGTCCTTTCAGTCTTGCTCTAGGTTGACTGTTGTAATAATCACCACATCTTTTGGGTATTGTACTTGCCATGGAGAGTGATTTTTAAGTAGTGGGTAACCTGTCTATCTTTTCAGCTTGGATGACAGTGAGGGTCACCTGTCAATCAACGAGAAGAACAGGAGACGGACTAACGTCCTGGAGACGTCCCATTTTGGATTTAATTACCTGTGCACCTGTATGAAATTGCAGGACGTAACCCCTCATCATTGCAGCAGAAAAAAACCTGCTTTCCTGTCATCGGGATAGAATACTCAAGGCTCTATCTACTGTGAAGAACTAGCCAGTGGGTCGTAACCAACACCTGCGACCCCCCCCATCATCAGCAACGGCTACGATTTCAACAACACAGTGTCACCAACACCAGACACCCCTATATATATTAGCGTTGAATTCAGTTATCATTTATATTTTTCATTTTTCATTTTCTTTAATGTAGGGTTAACATTTCATATTTAAGTGTTTTATACTTTATATTTTCTATATAATAAAGTGTTTATGTTTGTCTGTTATTATTTCTTTTTCTATTCACTAATTTTCCTGAGGAGGAGCCAGCCTTGGTAATACTGTCTGAAGTTGTTACAGGGCCGAGTAAGCCTTCACAAAGTACCACACTTGGATCCACTTCGAGGACAGCGTGAAGCAAGCTTCTATACCACAAGACGGGCAGAAAGCAGCAACTTCACTCTGGCTGTACCCTTCTCCAGAACATCACTTCATCTGAGATCATTTATCCCCAGGATGACTCAAGTATGGAACACATTCATACAGCATTATGATGTGAACGAGATAAAGTCAGCTGATCAAATGAAAAAGTTGGCCCACAGATATACCTTACCTTTGATATACCTTTGAAGAATTTCGAGAGTATATCTACTCTCTGAGCCCGGCCATGGGCCAGGCTCATCTGGTGCTTGCCTGGTCAACCAGGCTGTTGCTGCTGGAGGCCCGCTGCCCCACATATCCATCATAGCCTGGTTGATCTGGCACCTGGTGAAGATACTTGTCTAGTTTCCTCTTGAAGGCTTCTACACTTGTTCCAGCAGTGTTTCTGATATCTTTTGGTAAGATGTTGAAAAGTCTGGGACCCCGGATGTTGATACAGTGTTCCCTTATTGTCCCCACTGCACCCCTGCTCCTCACTGGGTTTATTTTACACTTCCTCCCATATCTCTCACTCCAGTATGTTGTTATGGCAGTGTGCAGATTTGGGACCAAGCCCTCGAGTACCTTCCAGGTATATATTATCATGTACCTCTCTCTCCTCCACTCCAATGAGTACATGTTCAAGACTTGCAGGCGTTCCCAGTAGTTTAGGTGCTATACTGTCTCAATGTGAGCCGTAAACGATCTCTGTATTTGTTCCAGCTCTGATATTTCTCCTGCCTTGAATGGGGCAGTCAGCACTGAGCAATATTCTAAGTGAGGGAGCACTAGCGATTTGAAGAGTGTCACCATCGGCATTATTTCCCTTGTTTTGAAAGTTCTCAATACCCACCCTGTCATCTTCCTGGCTGTCGTGATCTTTGTCTTATTATGGTCTCTAAAAGAAAGGCCCGCTGACATAATTTATTCCTAGGTCTTTTACGTGTTCCTTACGTTCTATTTGGTGACCCTCCTTGAGTTTTGTATGTAGTGCTCCTTTTGAGTTCTTTATTCTTTCCATACCTAAGCAGCTGGAACTTATCACTACTGAACGTCATGTTTTCCACTGCCCACTGGAAAGCCCTGTTTATGTCTTCCTGTACTTTTTCAGTGTCATCTACCGTACTGACTTTCATGTTTATTTTAGTGTCATCTGCAAATGATGATACAAAAGTGTGCCGGGTGTTTTTGTCTATGTCTGCTATGAGGATGAGGAACAGCAGAGGTGCCAGGACAGTGCCTTGGGGCACAGAGCTTTTGACTTCGCTGATGCTGTACCTTGCCCTGTTCACTACTACTTTTTGTGTTCTGTGTGTTAGGAAACTGAAAAATCCATCTGCCTACCTTCCCCGTTATGCCCATGGCCTTCATTTTATGCGCTATCACTCCATGATCACTTTTGTCAAATGCCTTTGCAAAATCTGTGTAAATCGCATCTGCGTTTTGGTTCCAACTTCATCCTGTTCCCCACTTGTATGTTTCATAACAATAAAAATGCTTTCAAATGAGCTGATGTAGGTAACAGCTCTTAGCTTGTCAATAAAGTTAGGAATCCTTAACCTGTAAACAGCTTGTCAATAAAGCTAGGGATCCTTAACCTAACCTTGTCAAACCCTGTGCAAAAAGAAAGAAAGAAAGAAAGAAAGAAAGAGAGAGAGAGAGAGAGAGAGAGAGAGAGAGAGAGAGAGAGAGAGAGAGAGAGAGAGAGAGAGAGAGAGAGAGAGAGAGAGAGAGAGACAGAGAGAGAGACAGAGAGAGAGACAGAGACAGAGAGAGAGAGAGAGAGAGAGAGAGAGAGACAGAGAGAGAGAGACAGAGACAGATAGAGAGACAGAGAGAGACAGAGAGACAGAGAGAGAGAGAGACAGAGAGACAGAGAGAGAGACAGAGACAGAGAGAGAGACAGAGAGACAAAGACAGAGAGACAGACAGAGAGACAGACAGAGATAGATATAGATAGATACAGATAGAGATAGAGATAGAGAGATATAGAGAGAGACCCAACAATTAATATTTGCACTTATAACTCATTACAATTGTGACTGGGTGAGTACATGTGAATTGCTCATTACTTTATAATTTGGTCATAACTGTAAACAAGTATAAACATAAGTAAGTAAATTTACTTACTTACATGATTCATTACCTTTGTAACTTGTGACTTCACTACCTTTGTACCTTGTTCAGCTATCAAAACTTGGGGTCCAGTCCCTGGACCAATTATGTACCTCAGTAATCTGTAAATACCTTTGTAACTTGTCATGATTGTGACTATATCTACCTGGAATTCATTACCTTTGTAACTTGCTCAGCCATCAAAACTTTGGGGCCCAGTCCCTGGACCCATTATGTACCTCAGTAATCTTTTGACTATCGTGCACAGGATGGGTCTGGGGTGCATAATAAAGATGTTAAACTAACTTCAAAGTATATATTGTCACCACTCACTATAAGCTAAGGACAAAAATATTTTAAAGGTCAGTGATGTGTGTAATGTATATGTATTTTTTAAGCTTAGCTCTATTGGTCACTTAATATGTGATATTGACTGGCACACTGAGCTAGAAATCTATACAGATATTGATGAATGTATTAATAATTTTCTAAAAAAGACCCAATACTACCTCTATAATAAGCACTGCCCTAAAAAAACTAAACAGATGACAGCTAAGAGACTGAACAGTCCCTGGCTAACACCCAGCATTCTCAAATCCATAAATACAAAACACCAATATGAAAAACAGTACAGAATGGGTCACATAACCAGAGACCAAACAAAACGTTACTCGTCAATCCTAACCAGCCTGATAAGAAGGGCAAAAAAATTGTATTATGAGAACAGATTATCCAACTTACGAGGTGATATAAAAAAGACCTGGAAAACCCTATCAGAAATTCTGGGAACAAAAAAGATATCACGAAATAGCGAAATAAAATTAGCAAAATCAGATGAACCTCAACTCCCACCAACAGAAACAGCAAACAGACTCAATGATTTCTTCACTATAGGACAAAACCTTGCCAATAAAATCCCAAGCTCAGATACCCCACCAAATGACTACCTCACCGGCAACTACCCGAACACACTGTTCCTAGCTCCGACTAACCCATACGAAGTCTCCCTTATTATCAATGCACTAAAAAACAGGCCAGGAGATTTAAATACCTTACCACCCTTTATATACAAAAAAGTGTCACAAGTGCTATCACCAATCATTGCAACACTCTTTAACAAATCCATTGAATCCTCCACCTTCCCTACAGTACTCAAAATAGCAAGGGTCACCCCGATCCACAAAGGAGGAGACCAAACAGAGTTGAATAACTATAGGCCAATATCCAACTTACACCCTCTCTCAAAAATCTTCGAAAAATTAATTCATAAATGAATCTACTCCTACCTTATCTCCCAAAACATACTCAACCCCTGCCAATTTGGATTCAGGCCTAATAAAAATACTAATGATGCTATTATACACATGCTAGAACATATATACACTGCAATAGAGAAAAAAGAAGTCCCACTGGGGATCTTCATTGACTTACGTAAAGCTTTTGATACAGTTGACCATGACTTGCTCCACATAAAATTGTCACACTATGGTATAAGAGGGCACTCCCTCAACTACCTCAAGTCATACCTCAGCAACAGAAGCCAATATGTGTACGCAAATGGGGCAAACTCTTCTGCACAACCAATTACAGTTGGTGTCCCACAGGGAAGTGTCCTTGGCCCTCTTCTCTTTCTCCTATACATAAATGACCTACCAAACGCTTCGCAATTACTCAAACCCACACTATTTGCAGATGACACTACATACGTCTTCTCCCACCCGAGCCCAGTCACGCTAGCCAATACTGTAAATACTGAATTACAGAAAATATCTACCTGGATGAGGACTAACAAACTTACACTAAACATTGACAAATCCTACTTCATTCAGTTTGGTAACAGAGCTACAGATGTCCCTCTTAACATAATGATAAACGGATCACCTATCACAAAGCTAACAGAGGGAAAATTCTTAGGAATCCACCTTGATAATAGACTCAAATTTCATACACATATACAACAAATTTCTAAAAAAAATTCCAAGACTGTAGGCATACTATCGAAGATACGGTACTATGCTCCACAGTCAGCCCTCCTGGCCCTATATCACTCACTTATTTACCCCTATCTCACCTATGGAATTTGTGCATGGGGCTCAACAACAATTAACCATCTCAGACCACTAATTACCCAACAAAAGGCTGCAGTTAGAATGATAACAAATTCTCACTACAGGCAGCACACTCCACCAATATTCAATACACTAAACCTACTCACCATACAAAACATCCATACTTATTACTGCACCTATTACATACATAGAACACTTAACTCTGATATTAACCCTCCCCTCAAACATCTCCTTGCCAACCTCAACAGAAAACATGACCATAACACAAGGCACAGATCACTCTTTGATGTTCCTCGTGTCCATCTCACACTATGCAAAAACTCAATGCACATAAAAGGCCCTAAAATCTGGAATTCATTACCTGTAAATATAAAAGAAACACTACCTGTTTATAAATTCAAGTCTCTTCTCAAAGATCACTTACTCACCCAAAACCAAATAAATACTGAATAACTCAACCTTATAAATTGTATATCTTAAATGTTTCTCACAATTATATCACATAAATGTTAAACCTAAAACCCAATCTAACTTTACTATTTTTTTAAATAAACTACCTAACAGAATTCTCCATACGACTGAATGTACAATAATGCTTGCAACCATATGACCTGTCTTTGTAATACTCACTTGTACTTTATAGTAATCTGTTTACATTAATGTTTTATCACTGATTTCATCATTGCTTAGTTAATCTTAAGTTAATTTTAAGCCAGCCCGTAATGCTATGCATAGTATAAGTGGCTTTGGCATGCTGCTCTTATCTGTATTTTTTTTTGTACCTCTGTATGTGTGCTCAAATTGTAATAAATAAATAAATAAATAAATTGTAAACATGTTATTAAGCTTTTATATGAATCTGAAAGTGAAAAAGACTTTCACTTTACACAGGTAGCCCGGAACCTAACCTGCCATATAAGCGAGGCCCTCCTGTACAGCAGTAGTCCAGAACCTAACCTGCCATATAAAAGGGGCCCTCCTGTACAGTAGTAGTCCAGAACCTAACCTGTCATATAAAAGGGGCCCTCCCGTACAGCAGTAGTCCAGAACCTAACCTGCCATATAAAAGGGGCCCTCCTGTACAGCAGTAGTCCAGAACCTAACCTGCCATATAAAAGGGGCCCTCCTGTACAGCAGTAGTCCAGAACCTAACCTGCCATATAAAAGGGGCCCTCCTGTACAGCAGTAGTCCAGAACCTAACCTGCCATATAAAAGGGACCCTCCTGTACAGCAGTAGTCCAGAACCTAACCTGCCATATAAAAGGGGCTGTCCTGTACAGCAGTAGTCCAGAGCCTAACCTGCCATATAAATGGGGCCCTCCTGTACAGCAGTAGTCCAGAACTTAACCTGCCATATAAAAGGGGCCCTCCTGTACAGCAGTAGTCCAGAACCTAACCTGCCATATAAAAGGGGCCCTCCTGTACAGTAGTAGTCCAGAACCTAACCTGCCATATAAAAGGGGCCCTCCTGTACAGCAGTAGGCCAGAGCCTAACCTGCCATATAAAAGGGGCCCTCCTGTACAGCAGTAGTCCAGAACCTAACCTGCCATATAAAAGGGGCCCCTCCTGTACAGCAGTAGTCCAGAACCTAACCTGCCATATAAAAGGGGCCCCTCCTGTACAGCAGTAGTCCAGAACCTAACCTGCCATATAAAAGGGGCCCTCCTGTACAGCAGTAGTCCAGAACCTAACCTGCCATATAAGTGAGGCCCTCCTGTACAGCAGTAGTCCAGAACCTAACCTGCCATATAAGTGAGGCCCTCCTGTACAGCAGTAGTCCAGAACCTAACCTGCCATATAAAAGGGGCCCTCCTGTACAGCAGTAGTCCAGAACCTAACCTGCCGTATAAGCGAGGCCCTCCTGTACAGTAGTAGTCCAGAACCTAACCTGCCATATAAGTGAGGCCCTCCTGTACAGCAGTAGTCCAGAACCTAACCTGCCATATAAAAGGGGTCCTCCTGTACAGCAGTAGCCCAGAACCTAACCTGCCATATAAAAGGGGCCCTCCTGTACAGCAGTAGTCCAGAACCTAACCTGCCATATAAAAGGGGCCCTCCTGTACAGCAGTAGTCCAGAACCTAACCTGCCATATAAAAGGGGCCCTCCAGTACAGCAGTAGTCCAGAACCTAACCTGCCATATAAACGGGGCCCTCCTGTACAGCAGTAACCTGGAACCTAACCTGCTGTATAAGCGAGGCCCTCCTGTACAGTAGTAACCTGGAACCTAGCCTGCTGTATAAGCGGGGCCCTCCTGTAACAGCCAATACAGCTTGAGTTGGAGATAAATAATATAAAATACAAGATGGAAAAACAGATACAAATGTAGTATAATGTGATCCTTTATTGAATAATAAAGAATCCCATCATAGTATTTATACCATTTCTACACTAATGCAGCAGTCTGCATAACAGTAAATCTTCTATTTTTTGTAAGAATAAAAACTGAAAGTGGAAAGCCAAAGAAATATAAGAGGGGCCTGGGGATGTGACTAACGAACAGAGGAAATGTTATTTTAGTGCCAGGAATGTCTTTCTTGTTTATTCTGGACCTTATATGGAAATTGGCATCTTTTGAAATTTTTGTGAAATTGGCAAAATTGCTAAATTCTGACCACTGTATTGGATAGTTGAAATTGGTAAATGGGTGGTTTCTTGTACTCATTCAATAGAAAAAATAGAGTTCTAGAGAGAGAGTTATGATTTTTGGAACTGGCCGAAAATAGGGCTCAAAGTGGGCAAAATCGCCGATGCGTAAACGTCGTTGAGACCGCTAACTTCGTGAGAGCATAATTCCGTTAGTTTTCTATCAAATTTCATACTTTTGGTGTCAATATGATCGGGAAAAGATTCTCTATCTTTTCATGAGAAAAAATAATTTTTTTTTTTTTAAATTTGGCCGACCCTGAGAACGGATCTTGGAGAGGGCCTGTCAACCCTCAAAGGGTTAAAAAACAAAGGAGGGAAGTGACCCCAGATAAGGACTTGGTACCTAGAGTCCTTATGGAGGGGAATTCCCCTTCCAAAGAATAACTCATCTTCCCTCTCCCCTCTTCCCTGTCTTCCATCCATCAACAACATCCATCAATAAAGGTAAGTGTCATGTTGAATGTTCATTCTTTTGTGCATGTAAATCTGTCTTTAAGGTAAGAAAAATTTTTTTCTTAATACTTCTGAGTGTCTGGAATGGATTAATTGAATTTACATTATTTCTTATGGGGAAAATGGCTTCCGTTTTCGCAAATTTCCGTTGTTGCCAATCGCTCTAGAACGGATTAAAAACAAAAACCGAGGGTCCACCAGTGGTCCCTCGTTTTTTCGTAATTAATCCGTTCCTGGAGGAGCTACTATAAATGAATTTTACGATTTGCGAATCAATTTTCTCCATAAGAAATAATGTAAATACAATTAATCCGTTCCTGACACCCAGAAGTATTAAAACAAAAATTTTTTTTACATGAAATATACATGTAGTACATAGACAATACAATGGGAAATGATGAATGAAACATTAACAGCATAACACTTACCTTTATTGGAGATTCTTCTTAGTGTATGGAAGACTGGAGGAGGAGAGAGATTGGATTGTTTATAGTTTGGAAGGGGAATCCCCTTCCATCAACACCTCAGGTACCATTTGCTTTTCTGGGGTTGCTTCTCTTCTCTGTTTCTTAATGCCACTAGGACCACCTTGAGAGTCACTGGAGTCCTGTCTCGCAAAATAACTGTCCAGAGAGCTCTGTTTCTGGCATCTCTTTAACACTTCCCTAAAATGGCCCAAGACTTTGTCACTGTACATGTTGCCAACATGGCTTGCAACAACCTTGTTAGGGTGATGTTTCTCCATAAAGCTTTCCATCTTACCCCACATAGCAAAAATCTCTTTAATTTCTGAAGAAGGCACCTTCTTCCATCTCTCTTCCTCCTCCTCTGCAGCAAGATTCTGAGCTGCGATCTGTTGCTGTTCCTGCTGAAGCTCTTGCAGCTCCTCAGTGGTGAGCTCTTCGTTGTGGTCTTCCACCAATTCTTCCACATCCTCCAAACTCGCATCCAACCCCATGGAACTCCCCAGTGCCACAATTGATTTTACAACAGACATAGGCTCATCAGGGTCAGTCCCAAACCCTTCAAAATTCCTCTTGTCGACACAATCTGGCCACAATTTTCTCCAGGCAGAGTTCAAAGTCCTGGTAGTCACTCCCTACCAAGCCATACCTATAAGGCTTATGCAATGGAGGATGCTGAAGTGTTCTCTCCAAAATTCCCTTAGGGTCAAGTGAGTGTCTGTGGTCACAGTCAAGCACCTGTGAAACATTGCTTTTGTGTAGAGTTCTTTAAAGTTTGCAATGACCTGCTGGTCCATGGGCTGGAGGAGAGGAGTGGTATTCGGGGGCAAGAACTTTACTGTGATGAACCCAAACTCCTCGAAAATTAGGTCATCCAAGTTTGGAGGATGAGCAGGTGCACTGTCCATTACTAGCAGGCACTTGAGATCCAATTTCTTTTCCAGGAGATACTCCTTCACACTAGGGCCAAACACTTCACTGAACCACTCGATGAATATTTCCCATGTGACCCATGACTTACTATTAGATTTCCAAAAAACACACAATTTACTCTTCATAACATTGTTTTTCCTGAACACTCTGGGATTTTCAGAATGGTACACTAGTAATGGCTTCACTTTGAAATCCCCACTAGCATTAGCACAGAACATTAGCATCAGCCTGTCTTTCATAGGCTTGTGTCCTGGCATTGCCTTTTCCTCCTGTGTAATGAAGGTCCTCTTTGGCATTTTCTTCCAAAAGAGGCCTGTTTCATCACAAGTGAACACTTGTTCAGGTTCCAGTCCTTCAGCCTCTATGTACTCCTTGAATTCATGCACATATTTTTCAGCCGCCTTGTGGTCCGAACTGGCAGCCTCACCATGCCTTACCACACTGTGTATGCCAGTACGGTTCTTAAATCTTCCAAACCAGCCTTTGCTGGCCTTAAATTCACTCACATCACCACTAGTTGCAGGCAATTTCTTTACCAAATCATCATGCAACTGCCTAGCCTTTTCACAAATAATTGAAGTCATAAGAGTATCTCCTGCTAATTGTTTCCAATTTATCCACACCAATAATAACTTCTCAACCTCTTCGAGTACTGGTGATCTCATTTTTGTCAGCATAGTTACCCCCTTTGCAACAACAGCATCCTTGATTTCCTTTTTCTTGGCCACTATGGAACATAAGGTTGTGTAGGGTTTCTTATACATCCTGGCCAGTTCGGCCACACTTGTACCACTTTCATATTGTTCAATGATGGTTTTCTTAAATTCAATCGTATTTCTCACCTTTACCACAGGCTTGGCACTAGGAGCTTTCTTTGGAGCCATGGTAGCTTATTTAGTACTTGCAAGCACTAAAATAAATAGATTATGAAATATTTCGCTGGAGCACATGAGGGGACCTTCACTAACTGGTAAACAATGCCAGACTGGCTGCTGCCATGGCTCACGCCGTGGGTACACATCCCAGACGAACTACGACTCGCGAGTCAACCTATGAAAAGCAAGCCCATGTTTATACGAAAATATCCCTATGATTTCCGAAATTTACGATTGCCGAGAACTACGAAAAGCGAGGGACCACTGTAATATCAGCACACTTGTGAAAGAATATTAGACTCGCCAGTTGACGTGTATTGGACGCTTGGCATGACTTGTTTACTTTTGAACTTTGGTAAAAATTGAATATTTCTGCTACTTTGAGCTCAATTTCAAGGTACTTTTCATTGTAAAACCAAACAAAATCATCTCAATTTCTGTAATATGTGTTCCATTCTATAAAATGAGACCAAGAAAACTAGAATACAACAATAAATACCATACGAAAATACAGTGCAAAGTCGCTGTTTTATTCCAAAAACACGGTCAAAGTTTTTTTTTTCTCATTATGCACTGTGTGCTGCAGTATTTTTTTTATACTGCGCACACTGACCACACAGACCCATTCTTTCATATGTAGGCCTACCAGCTTTCTCCCACTAAATTTGAGGGTGCTAGAATTTAGGCATACTAGTACGTCAAAAACCCTGGGTTGTAAGCCGTACTAGTACGGCCGAAACCCTCAAAGGGGTAATGCCACTAGAACCAGCTTGAGAGTCACCGGACCCCTGTTGCACAAAATATTTGTCCAGATAGGTCTGTTCCTGGCATCTCTAAGATTTGCCTAAAATGGGACATGGCATTGTCACTGTAAAAGTTGCCAGTACAGATTGCAACAGCTTTCTCAGGGTGATGTTCTTCCACAAATGAATGCACTCTAGTCCACATTGCACAAATCTTCTTAATCTTTGAAGAAGGCACCTTCTTCCATCTTCCTTCCTCCTCCTCTGAAGCAATTTCCTGAGCTGTGGTCTGTTGCTGCTGCAGATGAAACTCTTTCAGCTCATCAGTGGTTAGCTCTTCACTGTGGTCCTCAACCAACTCTTCCACATCCTCGCCACTCACATCCAACCCCATGGAATTCCCCAATGCCACAATTGATTGCACAACAGGTGTAGGGTCGACAGGGTCAGCCTCAAAGCCTTCAAAATCCTTCTTTTGGACACAATCTGGCCACAATTCTCCTCAAGCAGAGTTCATCGTCCTGGAAGTCACTCCCTGCCAAGCCTTATCTATAAGACTTATGCAGTGGAAGATACTGAAGTAATTCTTCCAGAAATCTCTTAGGGTCAATTCAGAGTCCGAGGTTATGTCAAAGCATCTTTGAAACATTGCTTTGGTGTACAGTTTTTTAAAGTTTGCAATGATCTGCTGGTCCATGGGCTGGATGAGAGGAGTGGTGTTAGGAGGCAAAAAACTTAACTGTTACAAAACTGAATTCCTTAGACAACTGGTCTTCCAAGTCTGAAGGATGAGAAGGAGCATTGTCCATTAACAGGAGGCACTTGAGTGGCAATTTATTATCCAGAAGGTATTTCTTCACACTCGGGCCAAACACTTTATTGAACCATTCCAGGAAAATTTCCCTAGTGACCCATGCCCTACTGTTAGCCTTCCGCATCACACACAATTTACTCTTGACAGCACTGTTGTCTTGAACACACTGGGATTTTCAGAGTGATACTTGAGTAAAGGTTTCACTTTGAAATTCCTGCTAGCATTACCACACAGCAAGAGAGTTAGCCTATCTTTCATAGGCTTGTGTCCTGGCAGTGCCTTTTCCTCCTGTGTGATGTAGGTCCTCTTTGGCATTTTCTTCCAAAACAGGCCTGTTTCGTCACAACTGAACACTTGTTGGGGTTGGAATTTTTCAGCCTCTACATAACCTTTGAATTCCCACACAAATTTTTCAGTCGGTTGTTTATCAGAACTGGCACCCTCACCATGCCTTACAACACTTTGTATGCCACTTTGCTTCTTGAATTTTTTGAACCAGCCTTTGCTGGCCTTAAATTCACCAACATCAGCACTCATTTCAGGCAGTTTCTTTATGAGATCACCATGCAACTGCCTTGCTTTTTCACAAATTGTCAACTGCACAACACTATCTCTTGCTAAATCTTTCTTCTCTGATCCACACCAACAATAATTTCTCCACTTTTTCAGTTGTTTGGGATCTCTGTTTAGTTATCGCATTCACCCCTTTCACAACATCAGCTTCCATGATTTCTTTTCTCTGTCACAATGGGGCTGATCGTTGATTGTGCCTTCCCGTACATCCTGCCGAGTTCAGCAATGCGTATGCCACTATCATATTTTTGAACGATTTTTTTTTCATTTCTATGGTGTTCCTCACTTTCTTTACCAAATGACTGGCACTAGCGGCTTTCTAAGGGGCCATGGTGGCTTATTTAGCAGTCACACACAATAAACAAGTGCCAAAAACAATGGATTATTACGAGATGTTTCATATGACCTGGCAGGACATGTTCACTCACTGAGAAACAACGCGGCACTGCCCGAGAATGCGTGTGGGAGGAGGCTTTGTCTGCGCACTGGGCACTAAACAGGTTCTGTATGTTCAATGAAAACGAAGGAAATCTACAAAAACAGAACCAAAATATCGATGAAAAAAGTCGACGAAAACAGAAATCAGTGATAATGGAGATCAACGAAAAGGGAGGGGCCATTGTACTGCATTAGTGTCCATTTTTCCACAGCTTGAGCTGCAAATGAAGAATTGGTCAATTACAAATAAATTACATTGAAATTACATCAGATCCATGATCTGCATTATGGAATGGTTGAACTAAGGTGAAGTCAAAGCATGAGAATTTAAAGACAGTTAATGGATACAACATTCATACGAGACTTAATGATATTAGTAAAGAAGTTGGCAAATGGGGAAATTCTGAAAATTTTCAGGCAGTGAGTTCCAAATTTCTGGGCCTTTTATTATGAATAACTGTGAATTATTGCACCTGGATTTTTTCTCATCTATTCAGAAAAAATACTTTTGAATAAGAGAGAATATCTGACTTTTCATTTCTCATTTGATCTAATTCAAGAATTTTGAAACACTTGAAACTTCTCAACTAAAAAGTTTGGAAAAAAATATTTGTTTAAGTAAAATTTTTATCCCATATCTGGATATAATATAGTATATGATATATGGTAACTGATTTGGTTAAAGATGCTGTAGAATCTTTTGCAGTTGACCCTCAAGCACGGACACCACGTGAGAAATATGTATAGATAAGTGTGTTGTAGAGGGTCTGCAGTGTACATATATTGTGCTATAAAAGCAGATATTTGACAGAATACATACAGATTTTATTCGTTTTATAATTATGCTGGATATAAAAAGTAAAATTCAACTATCCCGAACTCATCAAGGCAGTGTATGGATTGTCACAATTAAAATTTTATCAAAACAATGATATAAAACTCTAAAGGCCACCTCATAACAAATGTCTGGTTTTTAACCCTTTCAGAGTCAGCAGGCCCTCTCCTAAACTTGTTCTCAGGGTCGGAAATTTTTTCGAAAAAAAAAAAAAATGATTTTTCTTATGAAATGATAGAGAATCTTTTCCTGATCATAATGACACCAAAGTATGAAATTTGATGGAAAACTTACAGAATCATGCTCTCGCAAAGCTAGCAGTCTCGACAATGTTTACGCATTGGCAATTTCGCCCACTTTGAGCCCTATTTTCGGCTAATTCCAATGCACCAGTTGACAAAAATCATAACGATTTTGCTAAACTCCATTTTTTCTATCAAATGAGTACAAGAAACCACCCATTTACCAATTTTAACTATCCAATAAAGTGGTCAGAAATTGTTAATTTTGCCAATTTCACACAAATTTCAAAAGATGCCAATTTCCAAATAGGGTCCAGAATAAGCAAGACAGACATTCCTGACACTAAAATAACATTTTCTCTGTTCATTAGTCACATCCCCAAGCCTCTCTTACATTTCTTGTGCTTTCCACTTTGAATTTTTATTCTCACAAAAGGTAGAAGATTTACTGTTATGCAGATTATTGCATTAGTGTAGAAATGGTATAAATAATATCAGCGCACTTGTGAAAGAATATCAGACTCGCCAGTTGACGTGTATTGGATGCATAGCATGATTTGTTTACTTTTGAACTTTGGCAAAAATCGAACATTTCTGCTACTTTGAGTTCAATTTCAAGGTACTTTTCATTGTGAAACCAATCAAAATCATCTCAGTTTCTGTAATATATCTTCCATTCTGTAAAATGAGACCAGAAAAAATAGAATACAACCATAAATAGCATTCAAAAATAAACTGCAAAGTTGCTGTTTTAAAGCAAAAACACCGTCAGAGTTTTTTTTTCTCATTATGCACTGTGTGCTGCAGGATTTTTTTTTTACTGTGCACACTGACCACAAAGACTCATTCTTTCATATGTAGGCGTACTAGCTTTCTCTCACTAGATTTGAAGGCGCTAGAATTTGTGGGTACTAGTACGGCACCAACCCTGGCGTATAAGCCGTACTAGTACGGCACCAACCCTGAATGGGTTAAGTACTATGCAAGCATTGGTATTAGTCCACCCAAAATGCTCAGGCGTGTTAGTGGCTATTTTTGTTTTTAACATCATTTTATAACATGAAAATCACACATTGTAAACTTTACAAAGAAATAAAAATTTGAATATAAATTTAAGTACTTATCACCTGAAGAATTACATTCTGTGTAGATATGTCCATATAGAAGGCAATGGAATGTCTAACTAAAGTTTAATGCATGGATGCTTGGTTAAGATGGTAATGTATGTTGAAAATGGTATAAAACACTAACAAGATGATGAGTAAGACACCTGTGCAACAGTTGGACATGTTGACTTAAGAAATCGTAATGACACGATTGCAAATAAACCATATCCCCGGCCGGGATTGAACCCGTGGTCATAGAGTCTCAAAACTCCAGCTGGTCTAGTGGCTAACGCGACGGGCTGGAGTTTTGAGACTCTATGACCGCGGGTTCAATCCCGGCCGGGGGTATGGTTGGACATGTTCACTGTTGAAATGTTTCATCTATGCTGTACACTTCATCAGTCAAATTCAGAGAATGTATTACCTCACATCACATGAAAAGTACAATAAAATCTCAGAGAGAAAGCATTTTGACTGATGGATTTTTAGTCAAAATATTTTAATTTTAAGGATAAGCAGAAAAGTCTAAAAATTTGTAAATTATCACCAGTTTTGATTAAAAATGTGATAATCCCTGTTACCTACAATATGTTCTCCACTGTGAAACTGAACAGTCGTTCATTTACAAATGATTTAAAACTACACTACAAGGAACGATGGAAGAGAAGGTGAACTCTCAGATATATCTGACATACTTACAACCAGTTCCAAGGGTTCCCCTACCCTCACAGACTGGCCCAAGGCAAGACTTCCTTGTTGACTGCCTGTTCAACCAAGCTGTTGCTGTCAGTGACTCACTGGCCAACACAGCCTGATTCTTCGCCTGACTCTGGCACTTTGATGAGGTAGTAATTCATTTTCGTCTTTGTAAACTTCTACACTTGTTCCAGTAATATTTGTGGTATCTCCTGGTAGCAATTACAAGATGTTGACATGATGTCTAATTATGCTTATGGTACCCCTGCTTTTCACTTGTATGTCTTTTTATAACCATATTTTTCACTCCAGCAGCATGTTATAATATGCAGATTTGGGACCTGGTCTTCCAAAATATTCCAGTGTCTTGATCCCACAAACTTTGACTTCAACTCTGACATACCTGCCTTTCTTACATTACCATCGTTACATACCTAAATATCTATGTTTGTATCACAAATTGTACTACTTGTAATACTGGTATCAGTTTCATCTACATTAAACTATAAAGCTAAGTAACTAAAACATTTGGCTGCCTCAAAATAATAGAGTAAACTACTGAATATTTGAAATTTACCACACTTTACCTGTCTAGACCCAAATAGTCTTCAAGTGCAGTGGAACTCCGGATTTCGTACGCACCGAAGATCATACGTTTCGGATTTAGAAAACGCTTTTCGGCCAAATTTTGGTCCGGATTTCGTACCTCCACCCAGAAATCTTACGTATCACACACATCCGCCTGCTCAAGAAGCCGCCACTCATGCGTACATGTCTCAGTCTGGCTCTGTCACTGGTTGAGTGAGCATTACTTTGCATGTCCATCCGAAACATTTAGTAAGAGTCCACTGTTTTTTGTGCTTAACTATTGAGTGTGACTGCAACATAAGCCACTATGGGCCCAAAGAAAGTTCCTAGTGCCAGCCCTTTGGTAAAGAAGGTGAGAAACATGATAGAATTCAAGAAAGAGATTGTAGAAAAATATGAAAGTGGCATATATTTAGCCAAGCTTGCCAGGATGTACATAAGAACATAAGAAAGGAGGATCACTGCAGTAGGCCCATACTAGGCAGGTCCTTTACAATCCATCCCACTAACAAAACATTTGCCCAACCTAATTTTCAATGCTACCCAAGAAATAAGCTCTGATAACTCTATCCACTCATTTGCAAGTCCCACTCAAATCCAACCCCTCTCACTCATGCATTTTTTTTTTTCAACAAGTCGGCCGTCTCCCACTGAGGCAGGTGAAACTACCCAAGGTCCCAGCCTCAATAGCCCAACTAGGTAGACTGTTCCACTCATCAACTACCCTATTTCCAAACCAATACAGTGAACCCCCGCTTAACGATCACCTCCCAATGCGACTAATTATGTAAGTGTATTTATGAAAGTGCGTTTATACGTGTATGTTTGGGGGTCTGAAATGGACTAATCTACTTCACAATATTACTTATGGGAACAAATTCGGTCAGTACTGGCATCTGAACATACTTCTGGAATGAAAAAATATCGTTAACCGGGGGTCCACTGTACTTTCCTATGTCCTTTCTAAATCTAAACTTGTCTAATTTAAATCCATTACTGCGGGTTCTCTCTTGGAGAAATATCCTCAAGACCTTATTAATGTCCCCTTTATTAATACCCATCTTCCACTTACACACTTCGATCATGTCTCCCCTCATTCTTCGTCTAACAAGTGAATGTAATTTAAGGGTCTTCAATCTCTCTTCATAGGGAAGATTTCTACGCTGAATGTTTTGTAAAGAATTTATGTCCATTCTGTAATATGGAGACCAGAATTGAGCTGCATAATCTAGGTGAGGCCTTACTAATGATGTATAAAGCTGTAATATAACCTCTGAACTTCTGTTGCTTACACTTCTTGATATAAATCCCAGTAATCTGTTTGCCTTATTACATACGCTTAGGCATTGCTGTCTTGGTTTAAGGTTGCTGCTCACCATAACCCCCAAGTCCTTTTTGCAATCTGTATGGCTAAGTTCTACATTATTTAACTTATAAGTGCTAGGGTTGTGGACACTCCCGAGCTTCAGAACCTTGCATTAATCTACATTGAACTGCATCTGCCATTTTTCTGACCAGGTATTGAGCTTGTCTAAATCCTCCTGAAGTTCCCTGATATCTACGTTTGAATCAATTATCCTACCTATCTTTGTGTCATCGGCAAATTTGCTCATTTCACTAGTAATTCCCTCATCAAGATCATTGATATATATTATAAACAAAACAACAATGGGCCCAAGACTGATCCCTGTGGAACACCACTTGTTACAGATCTCCACTCGGATTTAACCCCATTTATGGACACTCTTTGCTTCCTGTCTGTGAACCATAACTCGATCCATGAGAGCACTTTTCCCTGAATGCCATGAGCTGCCACTTTCTTTAACAGTCTTTGGTGCAGAACTCTATCAAAAGCTTTACTAAAATCTAAGTAAATAATATCAAATTCTTTATCATGATCAACAGCCTCAAAAGCTTTACTGAAGAAAGTTAATAAATTAGTTAGACAAGAATGGCCTCTCGTGAATCCATGCTGAGTATCATTAATCAGATTATGCTTATCCAGATGGCCTCTTATAATCTCAGCTATAACTGACTAGCAATTTGCCTACAATTGAGGTCAGGCTTATTGGGTGGTAATTTGATGGTAATGACTTATCGCCTGATTTAAAAATAGGAATTACATTAGCCATCTTCCACATATCAGACACTATACCTGTTTGAAGAGATAAATTAAAAATATTAGTTAATGGTTCACAGAGTTCCAATTTACATTCCTTAAGAACCCTTGAAAAATGCTCATCAGGTCCCGGCGACTTATTTTGCTTCAGTTGATTTGTTTCATAACCATTTCACTAGTGACTGTGATGTTACATATTTATCTTCTTCAAGCCCACTATAAAAATTAATTACTGGGATATTGTTAGTGTCTTCCTGTGTAAAAACCGAGAGAAAATACTTATTTAAAATCGAGCACATTTCGTTCTCTTTGTCAGTAAGATGCCCAGAGTTATTTATAAGGGGACCTATCTTATCTCTAACTTTTGTTCTATACACCTGGAAAAAGCTTTTTGGGTTAGTTTTCGAATCCCTGGTAACTTTAATTTCATAGTCCCGTTTAGCTTTTCTTATCCCCTTTTTAACGTCCCTCTTAATGTCAATATACTGATTCATAAGATGACTCTCACCTCTTTTGATGCACCTATAAATTCCTTTCTTATGCCCTAAAAGATATTTGAGCCTATTATTCATCCATTTTGGATCATTTCTGTTTGATTTAATTTCTTTATATGGTATAAATATTCTTTGGGCAGCATGTATAGTGTTCAGAAAACTGTCATATTGAGAGCTCTCTTCGTTACCCCAGTCAACAGATGATAAGTGTTCTCTAAGCCCATCGTAATCTGCTAAGCGAAAATCTGGGATTGTTATTGAGTTATCCCTACTATCATACTTCCATTCAATGCTAAATGTAATTGATTTGTGGTCACTAGCACCAAGTTCCTCCGAAATTTCTAAATTATTAACAAGGGATTCATTGTTTGCCAGAACTAAGTCAAGCAGGTTATTTCCCCTTGTAGGTCCTGTCACAAACTGCTTCAAAAGACAATCCTGAACTACTTCTAAGAAGTCGTATGATTCTAAATTCCCAGTCAAGAAATTCCAATCAATATGACTAAAGTTAAAGTCTCCTAGAATTACTACATTATCGTGCCTTGTGGCCTTAACAATTTCCTCCCATAGTAGTCGCCCTTGGCCCCTATCTAAGTAGGAAGCTAAAATCAACAATCTGTTCCATCCTGGCAAAGAAAGTAGAAATCAAGGAAGCTACAGTTGCGAAAGGGGTAAATATGCTAACGAAACAGAGTTCACAAACAATCAAAGATGTGGAGAAGTTGTTGTTGGTGTGGATCAATGAAAAACAGTTAGCCAAAGACAGTGTTGTGGAGTCGATCAATTGAGAAAAGGCAAGGCAGTTGCATGCACATCTCATAAAGAAAATGCCTGGAACGAGTGCTACTGTTAGTGAATTTAAGGCCAGCAGAGGCTGGTTCAACAGATTCAAGAAGAGTAGTGGCATACACAGTGTTGGTTGAAAGGTATGGTGAGGCTGCAAGTTCAGACAAACAGACCTCTTCTGGAAGAAAATGCCACAGAGGACCTACATCATGCAGGAGGAAAAGGCACTACCAGAACACAAGCCTATGAAGGATAGGCTAACTCTTTTGTTCTGTTGTAATGCAAGTGGGGATTTCAAAGTTAAACCTTTACTGGTGTATCACTCTGAAAATCCCAGAGTGTTCAAGAAAAATAATGTTGTCAAGAATAAATTGTGTGTGATGTGGAAAGCTAACACATAATAAGGCATGAAGTGTTTGGCCCGAGTGTGAAAAAGTACCTCCTGGAAAATAAATTGCCACTCAAGTGCCTCCTGGTACTGGACAATGCTCCTGCTCATCCTCCAAACTAAGAAGACCAATTGTTTAGGGATTTCAGTTTTATAACAGTGAAGTTCTTGCCTCCTAACACCACTCCTCTCATCCAGCCCATACTTGGAGAAAATTGTGGCGAGAATATGTCTTCAACAAGGATTTTGAAGGGTTTGAGGCTGACCCTGATGACCTTACGCCTGTTGTGGAATCTACTGTGTCTTTGGGGATGTCTATGGGGATGGAGGCAAGTGGCCAGGATGTGAAAGAGCTGGTGGAGGACCACAGAGAAGAGCTAACCACTGAAGAGCTGCAAGACTTCCATCTGGAACAACAACAGACCACAGCTGAGGAAATTGCTTAAAAGGAGGAAGAGAGAGGGAAGAAGGTGCCTTCTTCAGCAATTAAGGACATTTCTGCAAAGTGGAATGAGGTACAAACTTTTGTGGAAAAATATCACCCTGACCAAACTGATACAAGCCGTATCTGCAACATGTTCAGTGACAATACCTTGTCCCATTTTAGGCAAATCTTAAAGAGACGCCAGAAACAGAGCTCTCTGAACAGAATTTTAGTGCAACAGGGGTCCAGTGCAAGTAACAAAGAAGGGAAGTAACCCCGGACAGGGTTTTTGATACCTGAAGTCCTTATGGAGGGGGATTCTCCTTCCAAACAATAAGCTCTCCTAACCTTCTTCCATACACCAACAAGAGTCTTCAATAAAGGTATGTAATAGTGATTTAAATGTTCATTTATCCATTTTATTAGTGCTTTATATTTATTTCTCACTGTTTTCTGTATGTAAAACTATAGTTATTCTTTAAAAAATGGTATTTTTTGTTACTGCCTTTGGATGTCTGGAATGAATTAATTGCATTTACATTATTTCTTATGAGAAATATTACTTCAGTTTTCGTACATTTCAGATTTAGATCAATCTTCTGGAATGGATTAAATACGAAATCCAGGGTTCCACTATTAGGTTAAGCCTGCCTGAAATGCCCTGGCATGATAGTGGCTTTCTTTGTACCAATCAAATTATGAAATGTAAACATACGCTGTAACCTTTGCAAAGAAATAAATTTTTGTTTTATTTTGTGTTTTGTTTGTTTTTAATTAGTGGTGTTCATTAGTAAGTCTGAATTAACCCTTTGACTGTTTTGGTCGTATATGTGTCTTACGCACCACTGTTTCGGACGTATTAATACGCGTAAATTTTAGCGGCTTCAAATCAAGCAGGAGAAAGCTGGTAGGCCCACATGTGAGAGAATGGGTCTGTGTGGTCAGTGTGCACCAAAAAAAAAAAAAATCCTGCAGCACACAGTGCATAATGTGAAAAAAAGAAAAAGACTTTTTTGGATTAAAACGCCGAATTTGAGGTGCATTTTCATATAGTATTTATCGTTATATTCTCATTTTCGTGGTCTCATGTGATAAAATGGAAAACATATTAAAGAAATAGAGATGATTTTGACTAGTTTCACGATGAAAACGACCTTGAAATTGAGTTCAAAGTAGCGGAAATGTTAGATTTTTACCAATGTTCAGGAGTAAGCAAATCACACCACACGTCCAATACACATCAACTGTGAAGTTTAATATTCTTTCACTAGTGCACTGATATTATCTATACCATTTTTACAATAATGCATTAGTCTGCATAACAGTAAATTTTGTATTTTTTGTATGAATAAAAAATCAAAATACAAAACAATAGTAATATAAGAGGGGCCTAGAGACGTGACTAATGAACAGAGGATATGTTATTTTAGTGCTAAGAATGTCTACATTGTTTATTCTGGACCCTATTTTGAAATTGGCATCTTAATTTGCATGAATTTGCCAAATTGTCAATTTCTGACCACTATTGGGTAGTTCAAATTGGTAAATGGGCAGTTTTTTGTACTCAACTGATAGAAAATATGGAGTTCTAAAGAAATAGCTATGAGTTTGGTCAACTGGGACAACGAAATTGGCTAAAAACAGGGCTCAAAGTCGGCAAAATCGCCGATGCGTATATGTCACCGAGACCGCTAACTTCGCGGGAGCATAATTCAATGAGTTTTCAACCAAATTTCGTACTTTTGGTGTCATTACCATCGAGAAAAGATTATCAATTCACAAGAATTTTTTTTTTTTTCCAAAAATTTTGCGACATAGAATGACAGTTTCAGAAAGAGGCTTGCAACAGTCAAAGGGTTAAGAACTAGCTTGTATTGTGAAGTGCAGCTTTGGTCACTACATTATAGCACAATGACATCAGTTCTCTTGAAATAAAACAAAAAACGACAATTAACCTAATCCTTAACATTTTCAAGGGACTATTTTTTATTAAGACTTATTAAGGAAACTAATTTACATTATCTTAAAAAAATAATAGGACTAATAGGACAGCAGAATGCTTATAAGCATTCTGGTCATATGTGAGATGTTATCTTAGTCTTAAAAGTCTTCTGCTGTTCTATTATTTTTACAGTTCCTTGATAATGTGAGAAATCATGAAAGCACTTTGAAATTCACTATTTTTTCACAATGGTTATTTTGCAAACTGTGATATCACCTGTTTACTGTGATCTTATTGCATCATTTTCTTAAATAGTGTACAATGAGTTGTAACATGAAGAATGTACACAAAATGGATGAAAAGATTTATTAAGAGAGAGAGAGAAAGCACAAGGGTTGTAAAAAAAAAAATAAGATAAAAATCAAAACATCAAATTCAAATGGTAAAGTTTTCAGATTTAGAAAAGTAATATAGTATCAGGTAAAGACTAGTTCAGGAACAGATTAGTTACCATGAAGCATCAATGCCATTCATAAACTAGAAAGCTTCAAGTATATGGTAGATTGGACAATAACAATAATAATAATATGTAATAATAATATTTATTTCTACAAGTACATGATACAACTTATACAGACCATAGTCGACATCAACGACCTACTATATAGAAAGCCCCTGGTTATGCAGATTATTTCCTGTAACTTCAATTAATTTTGTTCCCCAGGTACCTACTTACTGCTAAGTGAACGGGGAGAGCAGGTGTCTTAACCCTTTGACTGTTTCGGTTGTATATATACGTCTTACGAGCCGGTGGGAGAAAGCTAGTAGGCCCACATGTGAGAGAATGGGTCTGTGTGGCCAGTATGTGAAGTATAAAAAAAATCCTACGGCATGCAGTGCATGAGAAAAAAAAACTCCAACTGTGTTTTTGGATAAAAATGCCGAATTTGAGGTGTATTTTCGTATAGTATTTATAGTTGTATTCTCATTTTCCTGGTCTCATTTGATAGAATGGAAGACATATTACAGAAATAGAGATGATTCTGACTGGTTTCTTGATGAAAAGTAGGGGAAATGTTCGATTTTTACCGACATTCAAGAGTAAACAAGTGGCGTCATTGTCCAATAAGTGTCCAATTAGCCCTTCTAATACTCAGTCATGAATGGACTGACATTATTTATACAATTATTACAATAATGCAGTAGACTGCATAACAGTAAATCTTTTATTTTTTGTGTGAATAAAAATTCAAAATGGAGACATGACTGATGAACAGAGAAAGTGTTATTTTAGTGCCAGGAATGTCTGCATTGTTCATTCTGGGCCCTATTTTGTAATTGGCATCTTTTTTAATTTGTGTGAAATTGGCCAAATTGACAATTTCTGACCACTTTATTGGGTAGTTGAAATCAGTAAATGGGCGGTTTCTTGTACTTAATCGATAGAGCAAATGGAGTTGTAAAGAAATTGTTACGAGTCTGGTCGACTGGAATAATGGAATTGGCCAAAAATAGTACTCAAAGTGGGCAAAATCGCCAATGTGTAAACATCGCTGAGATCATTAACTTCGCAAGAGCGTAATCCTGTAAGTTTTCCATCAAATTTCGTACTTCTGGTGTCATTAACATCAGGAGAAGATTCTCTATCATTTCATGAGAAAAATAATTTTTTTTTTTTTCAAAAATTTTGTGACACAAACACACTTCCGGATTTGGTGTTGCAACAGTCAAAGGGTTAAGGAAACACACCTAATGTTTCCACTTGTAATGGGGATCGAACCATGGACACTCAATGCGTGGAGTGCACTACCAACTAAGCTACGGGACAAGTAATATTAGCAATAATTCAAATTCAAATTGATAAATATAAGTCAAAATGCTATGGCTGGAACTAACCCCAACAAATTCATAATTGGAAATGAAAAAATATTTCAGTTTGTCCTGAAGAGTTAATGGTCTAGGAGAGAGAGAATACAGTAGGGCATTCTGCTAATACAAACATTTCAAATTATGACCAAAACTTGCTATACTCCCCCCCCCCCCGACAGTCACTGCGACCCACCTGGTTTGTTTACATTCTCCATGAGTTCCGTGTCTTTCCATTGTGTTTGGAAACTTTCCAAAATTTCATATTTTATATATACTCATTATGTGTGGGTGGGGTTGGGTGGCCTGGCCTGGCTGGCTACCATACCTCCCCCAACTGATTTCTCATCTCACCCTACATTAAGACTACAAATATTTTAAGTAATGAGTACACTATGTATATGTGTATTTTACTTTTTTATTGTTTTTAATTCCTAGTTCTATTATTAACCTATGTTAATGTAAACTTGTTACCTAGTATTTATATGCAGTTATAAGTGGAAAAAAGGGCGTTCCACCTTATGGCAATTCCCGGTTTATGGCAGTAGCCTGGAACCTAACCTGCCGTATAAGTGGGGCCCTACTGTACTTCACATATTGTTTTTAAGTTGTGGCTTGCTGTGAATTAGACAAATACACAAGTGATAATGGTTGGGTGTAAATTGGAGTTTCCTCACATAAGCTGACAGGCAATGTGGAATTTCCTGTGTATTTATGTTCTTCTAAAGGAGGGGTGGGGATATTTGCTCTTAGGAGTCATCTGAAATGTCGTATGTGTGTGCCTTTGGCAAGACAGTGATGATGTGAATGATGGTAAAGATGTTTCTTTTTTGGGTCACACTGTCTTGGTGGGAGATGACCCGTGTGTTAAAAAAAAAATCTGTTAATATGTTAATGTTTCCAAAAGCAGCTCCTCAGATCATTTCCAGTTAATATAATGGATTTAAATTCTAATGGCATTTAGAGGTAATGACATCTTACTCATCACTTGTGAATAAATAATTAGCTCTCAGAAAATTTTGAAACTGAAAAACAAAAAAATTATATACAATATTAACAATAATAAAATATACATTAGAAATAAAATGATACATACTTACCATACATCATAAGACAATCTCAAACACTGAAGCAATAGCCATATAATTCTAACTATACATTGCTGTACTATCAAGTAGGCTAAACAGTATCAACTATCAGTCAACTCCATTATACTCTACTATGAAGCACTGGTATTTATTTTTCCATTAACACAATGGCTAGTAAACATCATGCAGATGCATCCACTATGAAAGAAAGAGGTTTGGCCCAACATCCACAGACTGGTGAGACATTAACATATGTACTAACATGCTTCTTACCTCAAGCCAGTTTGGCAAGACAGGCATCACCAATATGCTTTGCTTATATGCATGCACAGTAATCTTCAAGCTTTTCATGGCTATGTTTGCAGTAACAATGCTTAAACTTTCTTAATCACCAAAGTATTTACTCATGACACAGTGTATGATTCATACCTACTTTTAGTCATCATGACCAGACTTAATGTTGTATTAATTCCCATAAAGGTCTAAGAAATAGTGCCACGATATGCTCGACAAGTTACACAACACAATGCAAGTTCATTTCAAGTGGTAGATGCATAGCAACTGCTGCAATCACAAGGTATCAGCATCCATGGCATGTGTAGACCTCGCACTTACAACTGCACCAATGTTCAGTATCTATGCCTTCATGGCTCGTTTACAGCATTCCCAAAAAATAAAACATTCTTTTGCTTTTTGAGAAGAAATAAAATAAAACATTAAAATAAATAAAGGCAAGAATCATCAAATTTGCCCTCTAATGTCTTTATTGATTCACTGTTTCTATACATCACTGTAAGCACGAAGAAAGATGCAATAAATGGTTTGTCACTTGTGAAATAATACAGAAATCTTTAATATTATTACACTGTAATGTATATTTTATTTGTTAAAAACAAAAAACAAAAATTTTTTTGAAGAGTGCTTGCAACGTTAAAAAATAGAAAATTAACATGCTTACTGCATTTCGTTGGAAAGTGAGTCGGAGAGAGAGAGGGGGGGCGTGAGGGGGTCTGTAGGAGGCTGGAGCCCCCCCTCTGCTTGCACCATCTCTACTGGAGGGCAGATTATGTGGCTGCGCCTGACAAGACAAGCAACACACACCTCACTAGTGGCACATCACACTCACCAGACCTCCACATCACTGCTTCAAGGGATCATAAAATGCACACTACCACTCTCCCTACATCAAGACACTATTGATAACCTCGCAGTCACGTCAGTTACCAAGTGGATGCAGTTTTATGAAAGGTTACCATCCTACAAGCACAATCACTGCTAACAGATATTATTTTAAGAATTAAATACATTAATTTTAATATACAGTGGAACCTCGGTTTTCATGCTTAATCCATTCGAAAAAGTCTGACGATAAACTGAATCATACGAAAACTGAAGCAATATTTCCCATAAGAAATAATGTAAATCCAATTAATCCGTTCCAGACACCCAAAAATTTTTACAAAAAGTACATTTTATAGAGAATAACTATAGTTTTACGCACAAATTAGGGCATACAAACACCGAGGTTCTACTGTAATGATTTCATTCTTCAGAATAAGCCAGGAAATGTAATAGGATGGGTAGAGTACTACACGAGCAGTTCTATCAAAACTGTCCTTTTATCAGGCATGATACTTGTAGTATAAGTTGATATTATGCAATGAGTATAGGTTCATATCTTGAAACCAAGATAAGAATTCTTAGAGGGTTTGGTCTGTAGAGTAACATATACGTATTTGGATTTGGTCAATTGATGAAACAATGTTTCGTGATGTACAGGCGTCAAGGTAATCCGAATACCGTCATGATATACCATTTAATCCTAAAAAATGTTCAGGAAAGAAGGTTAAGTTAACTCCTAGGAATATAGTGGAAAAAATGTGATTTCAATCATGAGGGATTCAGGGAGCATCCAGTAAATAGTGGGAATCAATGAACGATTCCCCCAAAGATTCCAAATACTGCTCCTATTGATAATACATAATGAAAGTGGGCTACAACATAATACATACGTGTCGTGAAGAATAATATCGATTGATGAATTTACTAGAATAACTCCTGCTAATCCACCTACTGTAAATAGGAAAATAAACCCTAATGTTCATAGAAGGGAGGGTGTGTAGGAGAATTGGGAATAGCAATGATCATGGTTGCAGAAGTATGCTCGGGTGTCAACATCTATACCTACGGCAAATATGTGATGTGCTCACACTACAAAGCCCAAGATCCCAATCGCTGTTATAGCGTAGATTATGCCTAGGGTTCCGAATGCTTCTTTTGTACTTGATTCTTGTTACAATGCGGGTTACTATACCGAAGGCTGGGAGGATCAGAATGTAAACTTCTGGGTGTCCAAAAAAATCAGAATAAGTGTTGGTAAAGAATTGGGTCCCCCCCCCCCTCCTCCAGCAGGGTCGAAGAAGGCCGTGTTTAGGTTTCGATCTGTAAGTACTGTAGTACAGTATAGTAATTCTTTATGACAGTTCCACTGTAAATCTACATTCCTTAAATTGAAATACTGTATATAATTGGAAAAATGTGACCACTTCATGGGATTTATTATTCGCACTAAACGAGGCCTAGCTGTATGTACAGAATTACACAGCATGTGGAAAGGACTTTATAGTATATATTATTTGGTTTGGGGTGTGCTTTTTTAAATAGAATTTACAAAATATCCCACTATACAGAAGGACCTTATAAGAGCTTACTGTTGATATAGGTTTTGAGCTATACAGGTAACTGAAATATTTATAGCAAAATTTATTTCTGGTCAAAATTACTTCTTTTCAAATTTATTTACTTTCAAATTTATTTCTGGCCAAATTTATTTTTGGTCAAATTTATTTCTGATGAAAATTACATATGGAATCACTATTACTACAAGAGATGTGCTAAAATAAAATCAATAATTTGTGGAAACTTAGCCATAATTTATTAATAAATGTGTTAGTGTTTAATGAATGCAAGTCTTTTAGTACATACTTACCAACTGTGTTCGACTGCCGAGACTGATTCTTTGTTACTCCTCTTTCTATAGTTTTGTGTTCAGGCACTGGCCGTATCTTTTATTTTCCCAAAATTACTCTAATAAGGGAGATCCCCACATATACAGTATCTTCTTCTTGGTGTTCCACATTTTTGTTGGCTTTCAAATGGACTATTGTTCCACCTGCTGGTGACCATGCCGGTGGCGGTGAGTAGAACATAATGAACAATGGCTCAATTTGAGGCCAACAAAAATATGGAACACCAAAAAGAAGGTGCTGTATATGCAGGGCTCTTCTGTACTTCACTTAAAAATTCAACTGTGCATATAATAGTTTTTTTTTTTTCAACAAACTGACCATTTAACAAGGCAGGGTAACCTAAAAAGAAAAACTTGTGTTTATCTTTTTCTTTTTTGGTCATCCTAAAAAGAAAATTTACTAAATTTAAATTACTAAGTTTAAAAAGAAAAACAAGTTTTAATTTTTTTTAAATTTAGTAATTTATACAGGAAAAGGGGTTACTAGTCTCTTGCTCCCAGCATTTTAGTCACCTCTTACAACATAATGGTAAACTGAATAAAAAAATCCTACTTAATAGTATGTCTAATGCTTATGTAGTCTTTAAGCATTAGAATGAGTTTGCCAGAAATGCATTTGCTTACTAGTGACTTACTTTTGTGTCAAACAACGATTTTTTCCATATAAATTACATTATCTTTGTACAGCATAAAAAGGCATAAAAAATTTAAGTTGAATTTGAATCTTTGTAAAACTTTGCTGTTTAAAGTTAGGGAGCAAAATCATGAAGGTAATTGATTAGAGTGAACCCTCAATTTAACAGACCTTAGAAATACTGAGCAAAAATCTATTGCTGTTAGGTAAAAGGACACAATTGCAACTAATGTAACATTTTGTGTCAACATTTCATTCTCCAGGAGCTTTGTCAAGCCGTTACAAACAATACATGGACACACATAATAACAGCTTGACAAAGCTCCTAGAGAGCAAAACATTGCCACAGCAAAATGTTGCATTAGTTGCACCAGTGTCCTCTTACCTAACATATTGTGGGTAATTCTACCTACATTAATACAAAATCTATTGCTCACAAAACTGTTCAGTTTTGTTACAATCATGGTAAAAACAATTTCATCTCTACCCACCATAATCCCTTTTACCAGGCACCAGCCTAAATAATAATCATCATCTTTATTTCTACACATACATGATACAATTTACACAGACCTAGCTAACATCAGTAACATACTATACAGAAAGCCCCTAGTTATGCAGAGCATTTCCTGCAACTTAAGTTAATTTTGTCCCAAAGATGCAACCCACACCAGTCAGCTATCACTCATGTATCTAATTACTGCTAGGTGAACAGGGACAACAGATGTCTTGAGGAAACACACCCAATGTTTCCACCCGTATCAGGGATCGAACCATGGATCTCAATGTGCAAGCTGAGTGCACTACCAACTGAGCTCTGAGACATCAGTTTAAAGGAATGGTCTACTTTTCATCAATGAACTCTTCTTCAGTGGGATTAAGGTCTGCTTGAAGCTGCTTGATGTGTACAGTAATACCAAACTCTCTTTGCTGTGTGACAATGTTGTCAACACACAACACCAGATTTCCTTTGTATGACAATGATGTTATCACACAATGTCAGATTCCTGTTGTTGTTTGATAATGTCAAAATGATCTTTATTAATAATGTATCATGAGGAGCAGAAAATTTTGTGCATTTTGTTGTCATAATGAACACTATAAGCAAAGCTTAATGACCAGCAGCTTTTTTTTTGTCTAGTTAAACTCTGCTTAATTGAAGTGCTAAACTTTTTTTTACTGTTTACAATCTGCTATCGACTAAAACATTAGTCAGTAATAGGCCTGGTCTTTGGTTTCTTCTTTTTCAGGTCACCCTGCATTGGTGGAAGACAGCTGGTGTGTTAAAAATAAAATAGACCTGGCAAGATTGTTGAAGTAACGCTCCTCAACTGGTTCACCAGCCTACTGAGCAGCAATAACTTGCATGATGCTTTGACTAGCATAAGCTTCACCTTGGCTTTGTCTTAACTGGATTTTTATTTTCTCAAATTGTTGCTCAGTCCTTAGCCTCATGCCGCCACATGATGTACCAAATTGCCAACTAGTACCTTGAATAATGTATAGTCTAGGGGGCTTCCAAAAACAACGTAAAATTTCACAGAAAATTAATGTGCCAACAATAGTCTCTGTGAGGTACAAAGGTACTGGATGGCGATGGCGGCGGCGGCTGCGGCTGCGGCTGCGGCTGCGGCTGCGGCTGCGGCTGCGGCTGCGGCTGCTGCTGCAGCAGCAGCAGCAGCAGATAAGCAAACAAGAATCAACAATACCAGTCTGAAGTATAAATGCAGACTCTAAATTGTACTAATGTTCATTTAGTTACCTCCCCTTTTTTGTACATTTAACCCTTTCAGGGTCGACAGTCCCCCTCCCAGACTTGTTCTCAGGGTCGACAAATTTAAAAAAAAAAAAAATTCTCATGAAAAGAAAGAGAATCTTTTCCCGATCATAATGACACCAAAAGTATAAAATTTGATGGAAAACTTACGGAATTATGCTCTCGCAAATTTAGCGGTCTCAACGATGTTTACGCATTGGCGATTTTGCCCACTTTGAGCCCTATTTTTGGCCAATTCCAGTGTAGTGGTCAACAAAAGTATTTCGCTAGAACTCCATTTTTTCTATCGAATGAGAACAAGAAACCACCCATTTACCGATTTCAACTATCCAATAAAGTGGTCAGAATTTAGCAATTTTGCCAATTTCACACGAATTTCAAAAGATGCCAATTTTCAAATAGGGTCCAGAATAAACAAGACATTCCTGGCACTAAAATAACACTTCCTCTGTTCATTAGTCACATCCCGAGGCCCCTCTTACATTCTTTTGCTTTTCACTTTGAATTTTTATTCTCACAAAAAATAGAAGATTTACTGTTATGCAGACTACTGCATTAGTGTAGAAATGATATAAATAATATCAGCGAACTTGTGAAAGAATATTAGACTCACCAGTTGACGTGTATTGGACGCGTAGCATGATTTGTTTCCTTTTGAACTTTGGCAAAAATCGAAGATTTCTGCTACTTTGAGCTCAATTTCAAGGTACTTTTCATTGTAAAACCAATCAAAATCGTCTCAATTTCTGTAATATGTCTTCCATTCTATAAAATGAGACCAGGAAAACTAGAATACCATCATAAATACCATAAGAAAATACAGTGCAAAGTCGCTGTTTTAAACCAAAAACACTGTCAAAGATTTTTTTTTTCTCATTACGCACTGTGTGCTGCAGGATTTTTTTTATACTGCGCACACTGACCACATAGACCCATTCTTTCATATGTAGGCCTACCAGCTTTCTCTCACTAGATTTGAGAGCGTTAGAATTTAGGCGTACTAGTACATCATAAACCCTGGTGCGTAAGCCATACTAGTACGTCAGAAACCCTGAAAGGGTTAAAAACTACTACTTAATAACCCATGTCTAGTTCTTAAGTAGCCTTTTTGCATTAGTATTAGTCTGTCCAAAATGCACCACATGTTAGTAGCTTTCTTTTGTACCTAAAAATATTTTATCACATGTAAACTACATTACCTGTATACTGCAGAAAAGAAAGAAATTATCTGTGTTTATTTGTACTGCAATGTGACTGGGCAGTGACAAGTGTATTACCGGCAGTGATTGGCTGAGACACTCACAATATTGCAGTGATTGACTAAGTGGCTCTCGGCGCAAGTACCATGCATACCTAATTCTGTATAGGAGGTACTGTATGCCAGCATCTGATGACAATAAGGCCAAAATGCTTTATGTAATAGAGGAAATGTTGAATTTCACAATTCTGTAAAAAAACACTAGCCAAAAATACTGTTGAACTTGTTCTGGCACACAATACCTAGTATATTAAGAATGTAAAGATATGTTTTGGCTGAGTTCCAAATTAAAATACCAAATACAAGATTACACAAATGTTTGAAGTGTTGTTGGGATTCAGGGAAACTGATTATCTGTACTCGAGTCCCACAGGTGGGAAGCAGTGTCTGTACTCTGAAGGATGGGCAGAGGTAGGAAGCACAGTGCCTGCACTCTGAAGGATGGGCGGAGGTAGGAAGCACAGTGCCTGCACTCTGAAGGATGGGCAGAGGTAGGAAGCACAGTGCCTGCACTCTGAAGGATGGGCGGAGGTAGGAAGCACAGTGCCTGCACTCTGAAGGATGGGCGGAGGTAGGAAGCACAGTGCCTGCACTCTGAAGGATGGACGGAGGTAGGAAGCACAGTGCCTGCACTCTGAAGGATGGGTGGAGGTAGGAAGCACAGTGCCTGCACTCTGAAGGATGGGTGGAGGTAGGAAGCACAGTGCCTGCACTCTGAAGGATGGGTGGAGGTAGGAAGCACAGTGTCTGCACTCTCAAGGATGGGTGGAGGTAAGTAGCACAGTGCCTGCACTCTGAAGGATGGGTGGAGGTAGGAAGCACAGTGCCTGCACTCTGAAGGATGGGTGGAGGTAGGAAGCACAGTGCCTGCACTCTGAAGGATGGGCAGAGGTAGGAAGCACAGTGCCTGCACTCTGAAGGATGGGCAGAGGTAGGAAGCACAGTGCCTGCACTCTGAAGGACGGGTGGAGGTAGGAAGCACAGTGCCTGCACTCTGAAGGATGGGCGGAGGTAGGAAGCACAGTGCCTGCACTCGGAAGGATGGGCAGAGGTAGGAAGCACAGTGCCTGCACTCGGAAGGATGGGCAGAGGTAGGAAGCACAGTGCCTGCACTCTGAAGGATGGGTGGAGGTAGGAAGCACAGTGTCTGCACTCTCAAGGATGGGTGGAGGTAAGTAGCACAGTGCCTGCACTCTGAAGGATGGGTGGAGGTAGGAAGCACAGTGCCTGCACTCTGAAGGATGGGTGGAGGTAGGAAGCACAGTGCCTGCACTCTGAAGGATGGGCAGAGGTAGGAAGCACAGTGCCTGCACTCTGAAGGATGGGCAGAGGTAGGAAGCACAGTGCCTGCACTCTGAAGGACGGGTGGAGGTAGGAAGCACAGTGCCTGCACTCTGAAGGATGGGCGGAGGTAGGAAGCACAGTGCCTGCACTCGGAAGGATGGGCAGAGGTAGGAAGCACAGTGCCTGCACTCTGAAGGATGGGCAGAGGTAGGAAGCACAGTGCCTGCACTCTGAAGGATGGGCAGAGGTAGGAAGCACAGTGCCTGCACTCTGAAGGATGGGCAGAGGTAGGAAGCACAGTGCCTGCACTCTGAAGGATGGGCAGAGGTAGGAAGCACAGTGCCTGCACTCTGAAGGATGGGCAGAGGTAGGAAGCACAGTGCCTGCACTCTGAAGGATGGGCAGAGGTAGGAAGCACAGTGCCTGCACTCTGAAGGATGGGCAGAGGTAGGAAGCACAGTGCCTGCACTCTGAAGGATGGGTGGAGGTAGGAAGCACAGTGCCTGCACTCTGAAGGATGGGTGGAGGTAGGAAGCACAGTGCCTGCACTCTGAAGGATGGGTGGAGGTAGGAAGCACAGTGCCTGCACTCTGAAGGATGGGTGGAGGTAGGAAGCACAGTGCCTGCACTCTGAAGGATGGGTGGAGGTAGGAAGCACAGTGCCTGCACTCTGAAGGATGGGTGGAGGTAGGAAGCACAGTGCCTGCACTCTGAAGGAGGGTTAGGTTGCAGTTCAAATTCAAATTCAAAGTTTAATCTCTATAAAGATTACAATGTTGAATTTACAGAATTTGGTTGTTGTGTGGTTTACATGTAGTTAAATAATGATTACAGAGTGTACCACTAGAACGCCTAGCATGGCTAGGCATTTCGGGCAGACTTAGTTTAATTCTTTATTTTAAAATATTACAAATTATGAGGTAAGTTGGTATTATGGCTAAGTGACTAAATACTAGTTTGTGAGTTTTGCAATGTGAATGCTTTTGTTTTGGCACAGTACATAGTTTCAGTATTGGAGTATCATAGGATTCATTATTTTAAGATTGAGATTAATATTTCTGTTTATGGTCAAATGGGTGAGTGAGTGTAAGTGTGAACCACCAGGTGGTATTCGTGTAGTTAGTTGATGGGGTGTATCAGGGAGATAAGATGTTTTCTAATGGTAGTTTTGAAGGTGATGAATGTGTCTGCAGTTCTAGAGTTCTTGGGTAGGGTGTTCCAGATTTTAGGGCCTTTGACATACATTGAATTTTTGTAAAGGTTTAGTTGGACACGGGGAATGTCGTAGAGATGTTCGTGTCTGGTGTTATGCCTGTGGGTTCTGTCACAACTATCAAGAAAGCGTTTTAGGTCAAGGTTGATATTGGAGTTTAAGGTCCTGTAGATGTAGATTGCACAGTAGTAAGTGTGGATGTACTGAACAGGGAGTAAGTTTAGATCTATGAAGAGTGGGGGGGGTGTGTTGCCAGGGATGGGATTTAGTGATTATTCTTACTGCTGGTTTTTGTTGGGTTATTATTGGCTTTAGGTGTGTTGCTGCAGTTGATCCCCAAGCACAAATAGCATAGGTGAGGTATGGATATATAAGTGAATGGTATAGTGTGATAAGGGCAGTTTGCGGCACGTAGTATCGTATCTTGGAGAGGATCCCAACCGTTTTGGATACTTTTTTGGATATAGGTGCTGAAATTCAGGTTGTTGTCAAGGTATAGGCCTAGGAATTTGCCCTCATTATGTCTGGTAATTGGAGTGTTGTCGATCTTAATGTTAATTTGTGCATCTTCTGCTCTGCTACCAAACATAATATAGTAGGTTTTGTCAGTGTTAAGCCTAAGTTTATTGGCTGTCATCCAAGTCGATATTTTGATCAGCTCCTCGTTAACAATGGTGTTGAGGGTGGCAAGATTAGGGTGAGAGATGACATAAGTCGTGTCGTCAGCAAAGAGAATGGGTTTCAGGTGTTGGGATACGTTTGGAAGATCATTGATGTATATGAGGAAGAGCAGGGGACCAAGGACACTTCCCTGTGGAACTCCAGTATCAAGTGGCCGTGTTGTTGATGCTGTGTCTTTAACGGTGACATACTGATACCTATTAGCAAGGTAAGATTTGAAATAAGCAAGCGCATGGCCTCTTATACCGTAATGGTCAAGTTTGTGGAGTAGGATGTCGTGGTCTACTGTGTCAAAAGCTTTTCTTAGGTCAATAAAAATTCCTAGTGGATATTCCTTATTTTCCAATGCTGTGTAAAGCAGATCTAGCATTTTTATGATTGCATCATTAGTGCTTTTATTTTTCCTGAATCCAAATTGGCAGGGGTTGAGTATGTTTTGTGTTGTTATAAATGAATATAGTCTCCTGTGCACGAGTTTCTCAAAGATTTTGGATAGCAATGGTAAGTTTGATATTGGCCTATAGTTGTTTAAGTCTGTAGGGTCACCACCTTTATGTATTGGTGTAACCCTTGCCATCTTGAGTAGTTTCGGGAAGGTGCTAGTTTCTAGTGACTTGTTAAAAAGTAATGAAATAGCATGCGAAAGGATATGGGCCGCTCGCTTGTACAGTAATGGTGGGTCATTAGACAGATTCCCTGAGTTGTTTTTAAGTGACTTTATAATCTCGGTGACTTCCGAGGGCTCAGTTGGTGCAAGATAGAAGGAATTTGGGAAATTCCCATCTAGGTAGTCCCCGGCATGGGCATTGGTATGTGGGATTTTATTGGCGAGATTAGATCCTATGGTTGAGAAGAAGTCGTTTATCTTGTTAGCTGTGTCAGTGGGATGTAGTGGTGTTTCATTAGGTTTAGTTAGGACAATATTCTTGGTTTTTTTCAGTTTGTGGGTCCCTAGAATCTGAGAGAGTGTTTTCCAGGTCTTTTTATATCTCCTCTAGTGTCTGTGAATCTACTGGAGTAGTATAGTTGTTTGGCTTTCTTTATTACTTTGGTGAGAACTGATGAATAGTGTTTAAGAATATCTTTGTGTATTAAGCCCTGTCTATATTGCTTTTCATATTGGTGTTTCTTGTCAATGGATTTCAGAATGGTACTGGTTAGCCATGGGCAACCAAACCGTTTGTTTGTGATCTGTTTCGTTTTTATTGGACAATGTTTGTTGTATAGTCTAAGTAATTTGTTAAGAAAAATGTCTGTCCAGTCATCAATACCATTGGACTTGGAGAATTCTGTAGGCCAGTCAACAATCTCTAGGTCAGCTGTGAACTTCCTTATTGAGGCCTCGTCATGAGACTTTGTTGAATTCAAGTGGTGGTTTACTAATGTTTGTCAAGAGGAAGGTAGGGTAGTGGTCTGTAGTGCTATCTGTGATTATCCCTGATTTAAGGGGGGCTAGTATATTGGTCCATATGTGGTCTATTATGGTTGCACTTGTCTCAGTGAGCCTGGTTGGTTTAGTTATTGTTGGTATGAGAAGTGTGTTGTTCATATTGTTGATGAAATCAGTTACAGGCTGATCATCTAGTAAGCCAAGGTTGATGTTGAAGTCTCCAGCTAAGAGAAGGTGGTGCTTATTCATTTGTCTGTTTGTTATTAGTGACTTTAATTTCTCACTGAAATTTGGGATGTTTGTGTGAGGTATCCAGTAAATGGCACCGATTGTTATAGGTGTCTTAAGGTTTTTTAAAGTAAAATTAGCAAAAATGTATTCCCCATATTCATCACTAAAGCAAGTGGTGCTAATACAAGATAATTGGTTAGAGTAATAGATTGCAATACCACCCCCAACTTGGTTTGGTCTGCAGTTGTGAATTGCTGTGTATCCTGGTAGAGGGTAGATATCTATTGTGTCCTACTTAAGCCAGGTCTCAGTAAGAATAATGCAGGACAGTTGGGACAGCCATCTGAACTGTGAAGTCTGCATGCTTCTGGCAAAACTGTTTGAATGAAGAATTAATCACAACACCATGGCTGGAACAATATACAAATAACCTGTACTTAGGAGAGGGAAATTTATGACGAAATTTCAGTCCAACCCGGATCAGTGACAAGTCACAATATGATTGGTCAGTGGCCCAAGTCAGACTGAAACACTGTCCTATGTTCCCCACTCCTAATTGCAGGTTATTTGTGTAATGACTGAATGAGTGATGGTGAATGCGTTTTCCTCTTTTCAAGCGTCACTCTGCCTCAGTGGAAGACCAGCGTGTTAAAAAAAAAAAAAGTTTTATCGTTTAATCCCACAGTATCAATCTCCTAAAATTTAATTAAAGTTATAATAATTGATGGAATTTTGGAGGATCCATTTGTTGCATCAACATTTTACGATGTACAATTTGAAGATACCACATTTAAAATACCTCTCTTTTCCATAATTGACTTTACTTAAAAAAATGAATTTATGGTAGACTTATCAAGGTACTTGTTATGTAGCAAGAGTCTCACTAAATTGTACACCCTATACAAATTATATATCTAGGTCCCACCAGAATAGTCTTATAGTATTATGTAACAATGGTATTACATACGGACAAGTATGGTAAACAATATGCAATTTATGGTATTTTATTGAAAAGATGTTTTGTCCACCAGGAACATCATTCACTCATCTTTACACCTCTGTCGTTTCACTATAAATTCAGTAGGCAGCATAAGTATGCATGCATGTAAGTACTTTATGCCCTTACAAACTATTTGCTGACAGTTTTGAGAAGTGCCAGAGTAACTTGTATGCAAGATGGTGCCCCTTGCCATACTGCCAAAGATATAAATGAATGACTAAATGACTGTGAAATTCTACATTCTAATGACTGGCCTGGTAATTTACTGGACTTAAATCGGATAAAGAATATTTCAAAATTTATTATGGTAAACAATTCTTTGGTTGTAAATGCTGCAGCAAGGAGGCAATGGAGATGTTCTGTCTAAGGACAATGTGTGGTGTAAATATTATGCAGAGAATTCGTAGTGTGGATATTAGAAGGAGGTGTGGAGTTACTAAAAGTATTCGTCAGAGGGCTGAAGATGGGTTGTTGAAGTGGTTTGGTCATTTAGAGAGAATGGAACAAAGTAGAATGACCTGGAGAATGTATAAATCTGTAGAGGAGGTACTACTGTCCTGCCAAGTGAGTGTAAAATGAAAGCCTGTAGTAATTGTTTTACATGATGGTAGGATTGCTGGTGTCTTTTTTCTGTCTCATAAACATGCAAGATTTCAGGTATGTCTTGCTACTTCTACTTACACTTAGGTCACACTGCACATACATGTACACGTTTATGTATGAACACTCATCTGAGTTTTCTTTGATTTTATCTTAATAGTTCTTGTTTTTACCGCTTTTCCTTTTATATCCACGGGGAAGAGGAATAAGAATCTTTCTTCCGTAAGCCATGCGTGTTGTAAAAGTCAACTAAAATGCCGGGAACAATGAGCTAGTAACCCCTTTTCCTGTACAGATTAATAAAAAGAAGAAGAAAATTGTCCAAGTGGGATGTCTGAATGTGAGTGGATGTTGTGCGAATGATAAGAAAGAAATGATTGTGGATGCTATGAATAAGAAGAAGCTGGATGTCCTGGCTTTAAGTGAAACAAAGCTGAAAGGGGTGGGAGAGTTTCTGTGGGGAGAAATAAATGGGATTAGGTCAGGGGTTTCAAATAGAGTTAGAGCTAAAGGAGGAATAGCAATAATGTTGAAGGATAAGTTATGGCAGGAAAAGAAAGAATATAAATGTAGAAATTAAAGGATTATGTGGAGTAAAATAAGGGTTGGGTGTGAAAAGTGGGTTATAGTAGGCGTATATGCACCTGGAGAAGAGAGAAGTGTAGAGGGGAGAGAGAGAGAGAGAGGTTTTGGGAATTGTTGAGTGAGTGTGTGGGGAGTTTTGAACCAAGTGTGAGAGTACTTGTGGTTGAGGATTTCAATGCTAAAGTGGGTAAAAATGTTGTGGAGGGAGTAGTAGGTAAATATGGGGTGCCAGGGGTAAATGAGAATGGGGAGCCTTTAATTGAGCTGTGTAGAAAGAGGTTTGGTAGTAAGTAATATATATTTTATGAAAAAGAGGATAAATAAATATACAAGGTATGATATAGCACGTAATGAAAGTAGTTTGTTAGATTACATATTGGTGGATAAAAGATTGATGGGTACGCTTCAAGATGTACATGTTTATAGAAGGGCAACTGATATATTGGATCATTATTTAGTTGTAGCTACAGTTAGAGTAAGAGGTAGATGGGACAAAAGGAAAATGGCAACAACAAGTAAGAGAGAGGTGAAAGTGTATAAACTAAGGGAGGAAGAAGTTCAGGTGAGATATAAGCAACTACTAGCAGAAAGGTGGGCTAGTGCAAGTATGAGTAGTGGGAGGGTTGAAGAGGACTGGAATAGTTTTAAAAATGCAGTACATGTATTAGAATGTGGGGCAGAAGTTTGTGGCTTTAGGAGGGTGGGTGCAGGAGAAAAGAGGAGTGATTGGTGGAATGAAGTAAAAGGTGTGATAAAAGAGAAAAAGGTAGCTTATGAGAGATTTTTACAGAGCAGAGTACAGTGGACCCCAGAGTTTCGGTAGCATCGACTTTCATGAAATTTGACTTTCGGCAAGTTTTTTTGGCAAAATTTGGCCTCGAGTTTCGTGATTAGACTTGTGATTCAGCAACCATCCGGTACCCATCCGCCCGTCACACAAAACCAGTCTCCCACGCCATTCACGCTCAGTGTGCCATTGTTTACCAACATGTGACCATCGCCCCGCGGGTTCATACGTAATAATCCATTGTTTTTTGTGATTGCAACTGCTAAATAAGTCACCATGGGCCCAAGGAAAGCTAGTGCAAGCCCTTTGGTAAAGAAAGCAAAGAACACAATCCAGAGGAATTTTGAAGGGTTTGAGGGAGACCCTGACCCTGCCGACCCTCTGCCTGTTGTGGAAGGTGTTGTGGCGTTGGGCAAGTCCATGGGGTTGGAGGTGAGTGACGTGGATGCGGAAGAGTTGGTGGAGGACCACAGGGAAGAACTAACCACTGACGAACTACAAGAGCTTCAACTGGAACAGCATCAGACCACAGCTGAGGAACTTGCTTCAGAGGAGGAGGAAATGAGTGAAGGAGGTGCCTTCTTCGGTGATTAAGGACATGTGTTCAAAGTGGAATGAGTTGCAAAGTTTTGTTGAAAAGTATCACCCTGACCAAGCTGAAACAAGCCATATCTGCAACATGTTCAGTGACAAAACCTTGTCCCACTTCAGGCAAATCATAAAGAAATGCCAGAAACAGACCTCTCTGGACAGATATTTTGTGCGACAGGGGTCCAGTGACTCTCAAGTTGTTCCCAGTGGCATTAAAAGGGAAGTAACCCCAGAAAAGGACTTGCTACCTGAAATCCTAATGAAAGGAGATTCTCCTTCCAAACAATAGTGTACACCTTCCTCCTAATCCCTCCTCCCATCTTCCATCCATCCAGAAGTCTTCAGTAAAGGTAAGTGTAATGTTATTATTTTTTATATGCATGTACTTGATTTCTGACTGTTTTCAGTATGTAAATCTTTATTTAATTTGAAAAAAAATATTTTATTTTAATATTTTTGGGTGTCTGGAATGGATTAATTTTATTTCCATTATTTCTTATGGGGAAAATGGTTTCGAGTTTCGTGAATTTTGACTTTCGGCAGGCTCTCTGGAACAGATTAATCACAAAACTCGGGGGTCCACTGTATATGGAGAGTAAAAGAAAGGTGAAGAGAGTGGTGAGAGAGTGTAAAAGGAGAGCAGATGATAGAGTGGG
>NC_091353.1:15057858-15060358 GCF_038502225.1 Cherax quadricarinatus
CACCCCGATCCATAAAGGAGGAGACCAAACAGACTTGAATAACTACAGGCCAATATCCAACTTACACCCTCTCTCTAAAATCTTCGAAAAATTAATTCATAAGCGAATCTATTCCTACCTCATCTCGCACAACATACTCAACCCCTGTCAATTTGGGTTCAGGCCTAATAAAAATACTAATGATGCTATTATACACATGCTAGAACACATATACACTGCAATACAGAAAAAAGAAGTCCCACTGGGGATCTTCATTGACTTACGTAAAGCTTTTGATACAGTTGACCATGACTTGCTCCATATAAAATTGTCACACTGTGGTATAAGAGGGCACTCCCTCAATTACCTAAAGTCTTACCTTAGCAACAGAAGCAAATATGTGTACACAAACGGGGCAAATTCTTCCGCACAGCCAATTACAGTTGGTGTCCCACAGGGAAGTGTCCTGGGCCCTCTACTCTTTCTCATATACATAAATGACCTACCAAATGCATAGCAACTACTCAAACCCACACTATTTGCAGATGACACTACATACGTCTTCTCTCACCCGAGCCCAGTCACGCTAGCCAATACTGTAAATACTGAATTATAGAAAATATCTACCTGGATGAGTACTAACAAACTTATTCTAAACATTGACAAAACCTACTTCATTCAGTTTGGTAACAGAGCTATAGATGTCCCTCTTAACATAATGATAAACGGATCACTTATTACAAAATTCACAGAGGGAAAATTTTTAGGAATCCACCTAGATAATAGACTCAAATTTCAAACACATATACAACAAATTTCCAAAAAAAATTCCAAGACCGTAGGCATACTATCGAAGATACGGTACTATGTTCCACAGTCAGCCCTCCTGGCCCTATATCACTCACTTATTTACCCCTATCTCGCCTATGGAATTTGTGCATGGGGCTCAACAACAATAAACCATCTCAGACCATTAATTACCCAACAAAAGGCTGCAGTCAGAATGATAACAAATTCCCACTACAGGCAGCACACTCAACCAATATTCAAAACTCTAAACCTACTCACCATACAAAACATCCATACTTATTACTGCACCTACTACATTCATAGAACACTTAACTCTGATATAAACCCTCCCCTCAAATGCCTCCTTGCCAACCTCAACAGAACACATGACCATGACACAAGGCACAGATCACTCTTTGATGTTCCTCGTGTCCATCTCATGCTATGCAAAAACTCAATGCACATAAAAGGCCCTAAAATCTGGAATTCATTACCAATGAATATAAAAGAAACATTATCTGTTTATAAATTCAAGTCTCTTCTCAAAAATCACTTACTCACCCACAACCAAATAAATACTGAATAATCGTATCTTATAAATTGTATATCTTAAATGTTTCTCATAATTGTATCACAGAAATATTTAACCTGAGACCCAATCAAACTTTGTTATTTTTTAATTATATTACCTAACAGAGTACTCCATTCTACTGAATGTACAGCAATGCATGCAACCATATGACCTGTCTTTGTAATAGTCACTACAGCTTAATTGTTATCTGTTTACAATAATGTTTAGGAATGCTTAGTTAATCTTAAGTTAATTTTAAGCCTGCCCATAATGCTCTGTATACAAAGGGCTTTGGCATGCTGCACTTAATTGTATTCTTTTGTACTTTTCTGTATCATGTTCAAATTAATAAATAAATAAATACATGTCAGTGACACTGGTCTGTAGTTTAGTGCTTCATGTCTGTCTCCTTTTTTAAAGATTGGGACAACATTTGTTGTCTTCCATGCCTCAGGCAATCTCCCTGTTTCGATAGATGTATTGAATATTGTTCTTAGGGGTACACACAGTGTCTCTGCTCCCTCTCTCAGGACCCATGGAGAGATGTTATCTGGCCCCATTGCCTTTGAGGTATCTAGCTCACTCAGAAGCCTCTTCACTTCTTCCTTGGTTGTTTGTACTGTGTCCAGCACTTGGTGGTGTACCCCACCTCTCTGTCCTTCTGGAGCCCCTTCTGTCTCCTCTGCGAACACTTCTTTAAATCTCTTGTAGAGTTCCTCACATACTTCACGGTCATTTCTTGTTGTCTCTCCTCCTTCCCTCCTTAGCCTGATTACCTGGTCCTTGACTGTTGTTTTCCTCCTGATGTGGTTGTATAACAGCTTCGGGTCAGATTTGGCTTTCGCTGCTATGTTGTTTTCATATTGTCGTTGGGCCTCCCTTCCTATCTGTTCATATTCATTTCTGGCTCTACGACTGCTCTCCTTATTCTCCTGGGTCCTTTGCCTTCTGTATTTCTTCCATTCCCTAGCACACTTGGTTTTTGCCTCCCTGCACCTTTGGGTGAACCATGGGCTCATCCTGGCTTTTTCATTAGCCCTGTTACCCTTGGGTACAAACCTCTCCTCAGCCTCCTTGCACATTGTTGCTACATATTCCATCATCTCATTAACTGGCTTCCCTGCCAGTTCTCTGTCCCACTGAGCCCCGTTCAGTAAGTTC
>NC_091353.1:15067858-15072858 GCF_038502225.1 Cherax quadricarinatus
GGTGAATGCTCCCTCGTGACTAGTCTCATTTTGTCGGTCTGGGGCTCCACGCATACATGTCTGAACCTCAATTATGTTGTGATCTGAGTATATTGTTTTTGATATGGTGACAATTCTTATCAGATCATCATTGCTAGTGAAGATGAGGTCTAGTGTATTCTCCAGTCTAGTAGGCTCTATTATTTGCTGGTTTAAATTGAATTTTGTGCAGAGATTTAAAAGCTCGTGTGAGTGTGAGTTTTCATCAGAGCTGCCTCCTGGTGTTATTACTGCAACAATATTATTTGCTATATTCCTCCATTTTAGGTGCCTTAAGTTGAAATCCCCCAGGAGCAAGATGTTGGGTGCAGGAGCTGGAAGATTTTCCAGACAGTGGTCAATTTTTAACAGCTGTTCCTGGAATTGCTGGGATGTTGCATCCGGAGGCTTGTAGACTACCACAATGACTAGGTTTTGGTTCTCGACCTTTACTGCTAAAACTTCCACAACATCATTTGAGGCATTAAGCAGTTCTGTGCAAACAAGTGACTCTGCAATGTACAGGCCAACCCCCCCCCCCCTTTTGCCTGTTCACTCTGTCACATCTGTATAGGTTGTAACCTGGGATCCATATTTCGTTGTGCAAGTGATCCTTTATGTGGGTCTCAGTGAAAGCCGCGAACATTGCCTTTGCCTCTGCAAGCAGTCCACGGATGAAAGGTATTTTGTTGTTTGTTGCTGGCTTTAGACCCTGTATATTTGCAAAGAAGAATGTTATCGGACTGGTGGTATTGTTGGTACTGGGGGGAGTGTGTGTGTGGTGTGTGTGGTGTGTGTGTGTGTGTGGTGTGTGTGGTGTGTGTGTGGTGTGTGTGTGGTGTGTGTGTGTGTGTGTGTGTGTGTGTGTGTGTGTGTGTGTGTGTGTGTGTGTGTGTGTGTGTGTGTGTGTGTGTGTGTGTGGTGTGTGTGTGTGTGTGTGTGTGGTGTGTGTGTGTGTGTGTGTGTGTGTGTGTGTTTGTGTTTGTGTGTGTGTGTGTTTGTGTGTGTGTCTGTGTGTGTGTGTGTGTGTGTGTGTGTGTGTGTGTGTGTGTGTGTGTGTGTGTGTGTGTGTGTGTGTGTGGTGTGTGTGTGTGGTGTGTGTGTGTGGTGTGTGTGGTGTGTGTGTGCGTGGTGTGTGCGCATAGTGTGCGTAGTGTGCGTGGTGTGTGTGTGTGTGTGTGTGTGTGTGTGTGTGTGTGTGTGTGTGTGTGTGTGTGTGTGTGCTCACCTATTTGTGGTTGCAGGGGTCGAGTCACAGCTCCTGGCCCCGCCTCTTCGCTGACTGCTACTAGGTCCACTCTCTCCCTGCCCCATGAGCTCTATCATACCTCGCCTTAAAACTATGTATGGTTCCTGCCTCCACCACATCACTTTCTAGGCCATTCCATGGCCTGACTACTCTATGACTGAAGAAATACTTCCTAACATCCCTTTGATTCATCTGAGTCTTCAACTTCCAATTGTGACCTCTTGTGTCTGTGTCCCATCTCTGGAACATCCCGTCTTTGTCCACCTCGTCTATTCCGCGCAGTATTTTATATGTCGTTATCATGTCTCCCCTGACCCTCCTGGCCTCCAGTGTCGTCAGGCCGATTTCCCTCAACCTTTCTTCATAGGACAATCCCCGTAGCTCTGGGACTAGTCTTGTTGCAAACCTTTGCGCTTTCTCTAATTTCTTGACGTGCTTGACTAGGTGTGGATTCCAAACTGGTGCTGCATACTCCAGTATGGGCCTAACGTAGATGGTATACAGAGTCTTAAACGAATCCTTACTGAGGTATTGGAACGCTATCCGTAGGTTTGCCAGGCGCCCGTATGCTGCAGCAATTATCTGATTGATGTGCGCCTCAGGAGATATGCTCGGTGTTATACTCACCCCCAGATCTTTTTCCTTGAGTGAGGTTTGCAGTCTTTGGCCATCTAAACTATATTGTGTCTGCGGTCTTCTTTTCCTTCCCCAATCTTCGTGACTTTGCATTTGGCAGGGTTAAATTCAAGGAGCCAGTTGCTGGACCAGGCTTGTAGCCTGTCCAGGTCTCTTTGTAGTCCTGCCTGATCCTCGTCCGATTCGATTCTTCTCATTAACTTCACATCATCTGCAAACAAGGACACTTCTGAGTCTATCCCTTCCGTTATGTCGTTATGTATACCAAGAACAGCACAGGTCCTAGGACTGACCCCTGTGGAACCCCGCTTGTCACAGGCGCCCACTCTGACACCTCGTCGCGTACCATGACTCGTTGTTGCCTCCCTGTCAGATATTCTCTGATCCATTGCAGTGCCTTTCCTGTTATGTGTGCCTGGTCCTCTAGCTTTTGCAGTAACCTCTTGTGAGGAACTGTGTCGAAGGCCTTCTTGCAGTCCAAAAATACGCAGTCGATCCACCCCTCTCTCTCTTGTCTTACTTCTGTCACCTTGTCATAAAACTCTAGTAGGTTTGTGACACAGGATTTTCCTTCCCTGAAACCGTGCTGGTTGTCAATTATACACTTGTTTCTTTCCAGGTGCCCCACCACTCTCCTCCTAATGATCTTCTCCATGACCTTGCATACTATACACGTTAGTGATACAGGTCTGTAGTTTAGTGCCTCATGTCTGTCTCCCTTTTTAAAAATTGGGACTACATTTGCCATTTTCCATACCTCAGGGAGTTGCCCAGTTTCAAATGATGTGTTGAAGATCTTTGTTAATGACTCACACAATATCTCTGCTCCCTCTTTAAGGACCCATGGAGAGATGTTGTCTGGTCCCACCGCCTTTGAGGTGTCAAGTTCGCATAGCAGCTTCTTCACCTCCTCCTTGGTTATATGTACCTCATCCAGCACTTGCTGGTGTGCCCCCCTGTTCTGATTTCTTGGAGTCCTACTGGTTTCCACTGTAAATACCTCTTTAAATCTTGTGTTGAGCTCCTGACATACCTCTCGGTCGTTTCTTGTGAATTCCCCATCACCCTTCCTCAGTCTGATTACCTGGTTCTTGACTGTTGTTTTCCTCCTGATGTGGCTGTACAACAGCTTCGGGTTAGTTTTTACTTTTGATGCTATGTCATTTTCATATTGTCTCTGAGCCTCCCTTCTTATCTGTGCATATTCGTTTCTGGCTCTTCGGCTGATTTCTTTATTTTCCTGAGTTCTCTGTCTTCTGTACCTTTTCCATTCTCTAGTACACCTAGTTTTTGCCTCCCTACACCTTTGGGTGAACCAAGGACTCGTTCTGTTCTTCCCATTATTTCTGTTTCCCTTGGGAACAAACCTCTCCTCTGCCTCCTTGCATTTTGTTGCTACATAGTCCATCATTTCTTGTACTGGTTTTCCTGTCAGTTCCCTCTCCCACTGAATGTCTTGAAGGAAGTTCCTCATGCCTGAGTAGTTCCCCCTTTTGTAGTTTGGTTTTTCCCAGCCTATTCCTGCTACTCTCTCCACTTGGAGCTCAACTATGTAGTCGAAGCACAGAACCACATGATCACTAGCTCCCAGGGGCCTTTCATACATGATACCCTCGATGTCCGAACTACTCATGGTGAATACAAGGTCCAACCTTGCTGGTTCATCCTCTCCTCTCTCTCTGGTAGTGTCTCTAACATGTTGATGCATGAGGTTCTCCAGTACCACATTCATCATCTTGGCTCTCCATGTTTCGGGACCCCCATGGGGCTCCAGGTTTTCCCAGTCAATCTCCTTGTGATTGAAATCACCCATAACTAGTAACTTTGCTCCCCCCATGTGTGCTCTCCTGGCCACCTCGGCTAGTGTGTCGATCATTGCTCTGTTGCTCTCATCGTATTCTTCTCTTGGCCTCCTGCAGTTCTGTGGTGGGTTGTACATTACTGCAATTATCACCTTATGTCCCTCAGACTGGATTGTTCCTACTAAGTAGTCCCTTTCGCCCATGCCATCCATTCCTTCCATTTTCTCAAAACTCCACTGGTTTTTAATGAGCAGTGCAACTCCTCCTCCCCCTCTCCTCCCTCTGTCTTTCCTGAGGATTTGATATCCGGATGGAAAGATTGAATCTGTTATTATTCTGGTGAGTTTAGTTTCTGTGAGTGCTATTATGTCTGGGTATGTCTCTTTGATTCTTTCGTGCCACTCCTCATACTTGTTTGTTATTCCATCTGCATTTGTATACCACACCTTCAACTTCTTTTCTAAGACTGTGGTCTGGGAAGTATATTGGGGTTGGGGAAGTGGGAGACCTGGTAAGGAACTATGGGTTGTTGCTGTGAGGGTGAAGTTTGTAATGTAGTGGGTGGGGGCATTGGATGTGGCATGGGTGTTTTGATTTAGTGTTTGGTTGCACTGGGGTTGACCTGGTTGGGAGGCTTCTATAGAAAGTTGTGAGGGAGGCTGTATTTGATCTTCTTCCTGGGTCTGGGATCTCCTGTCTGTCTTCTCCATCCCCTCTCTTTCCTCCTTTCGCCTTTGTACCATCTCTCTCAGTTTCTTCCTTTCTTCTTGTGTTCTGTCGCGGTCGAGATACACCTTCCTGTATGCCGTCATGTCCCTTAATCGTGCTTTCTCCTGCAGGATCCTGGTCCGAGTCGCTTCTGCCTTGAAGGTCACTCTCACTGGCCGGGTTCTTTTTTTTACAAACCCCCCTATTCTCCGAAAATTTTCCAGCTGCGTCATATCGTCTTCTCCTATTGCTTTCATGATGCTTTCAATTGCTTTTTTTTTCCCTTGTTTTCTTGCTTCATATGTTTCCCCTTCGATTTCCTGGAGCCCATACACAAAGACTGACCTCACCCTTTCATTCTCCCACTGCATATCCCTGTGTATCCCCTCATTTAATTTGGTTTCCTCCACTGCAGCTTTCCTTTCATCAGTTTCACTGGCTAATGTACTTGGGCTCAGTGGCCTGTCATTTTCCCTTCTTGGCTTTCCTTGGGCTCTGTTGTTGTCTGTTAGGGCCTCCACATAAAGCTTAGCTCTTTCATTTGCTACAGTCTCCTCTGATAGAGCCTCTCCATGCAGTTGTGCCCC
>NC_091353.1:15075358-15134494 GCF_038502225.1 Cherax quadricarinatus
GTGTGTGTGGTGTGTGTGTGGTGTGTGTGTGTGGTGTGTGTGTGGTGTGTGGTGGGTGTGTGGTGTGTGTGTGGTGTGTGTGTGGTGTGTGGTGTGTGTGTGGTGTGTGTGGTGTGTGGTGTTTGTGGTGTGTGTGGTGTGTGGTGTGTGTGTGTGTGGTGTGTGTGGTGTGTGGTGTGTGTGTGTGGTGTGTGTGTATGTGGTGTGTGTGGTGTGTGTGGTGTGTGTGTGGTGTGTGTGTGGTGTGTGTGTGGTGTGTGTGGTGTGTGTGTGTGGTGTGTGTGGTGTGTGTGTGGTGTGTGGTGTGTATGTGGTGTGTGGTGTGTGTGTGTGGTGTGTGTGGTGTGTGTGTGGTGTGTGTGTGTGGTGTGTGTGTGGTGTGTGGTGTGTGGTGTGTATGTGGTGTGTGGTGTGTATGTGGTGTGTGGTGTGTATGTGGTGTGTGGTGTGTGTGTGTGGTGTGTGTGTGTGGTGTGTGTGTGTGTGTGTGGTGTGTGTGTGTGGTGTGTGTGTGGTGTGTGTGTGTGTGTGTGTGTGGTGTGTGTGTGTGTGGTGTGTGTGTGTGTGTGTGGTGTGTGGTGTGTATGTGGTGTGTGTGGTGTGTGTGGTGTGTGTGGTGTGTGGTGTGTGTGTGTGTGTATGTGGTGTGTGGTGTGTATGTGGTGTGTGGTGTGTGTGGTGTGTGTGTGTGGTGTGTGTGTGGTGTGTGGTGTGTATGTGGTGTGTGGTGTGTATGTGGTGTGTGGTGTGTATGTGGTGTGTGGTGTGTGGTGTGTGTGTGTGGTGTGTGTGTGTGGTGTGTGTGTGGTGTGTATGTGGTGTGTGGTGTGTGTGGTGTGTGTGTGGTGTGTGGTGTGTGTGTGGTATGTGGTGTGTGGTGTGCATGTGGTATGTGGTGTGTGGTGTGCATGTGGTGTGTGGTGTGTGTGGTGTGTGTGTGGTGTGTGGTGTGTGTGTGTGTGTGTGTGGTGTGTGGTGGGTATGTGGTGTGTGGTGGGTATGTGGTATGTGGTGTGTGGTGGGTATGTGGTGTGTGGTGGGTATGTGGTGTGTGTGTGGTGTGTGTGTGGTGGGTATGTGGTGTGTGGTGTGTGTGTGGTGGGTATGTGGTGTGTGGTGGGTATGTGGTGTGTGTGTGGTGTGTGTGTGGTGGGTATGTGGTGTGTGGTGGGTATGACACTGTATATGTACTCTGTCTACTCATCTCTGAGAAGTGATATAAGTCAATAGTGGAAGAAATGTCTTCAATAAAATGCCATAAAGCACACACTGTCTTACTGAAGCATACTGATGTTTCACGTGCCTTAGTCATCTACTTTTCATTTAGTTTCCTCATCTACATAATTTGTTAATAATTTCTTAAAAAAACATCTTAAGTACCTGCAACAGTTCTACAACACATGTCTAGTTGTTAAGCAGCCTTTAAGCATTTGGATTAGTCTCCCTGATATACATACACAGAATGCTAGTCGCCTTGTTTGTGCCTATTTTATTGCACATAAACTATACTACCTGTATACTGCAGAAAAGAAATAAATTATTTGTTTATTTGTAAAAGATAACATTAAATACTTGTTTGCATAACCATAATGGTGGAAAAAAAACTTTTAAGATGGTTAACCTTTCATCATTATTATACTGCATCAACTTGATCCAAACAACCATATATTCCATTAAGCAGACAACTTGGCAAAAAAGCCAGTACTACAGCCACACACTTGATTTTAGTACAAAGTTAGCTGTAATAAAAAAAATTGATAAGTACAAAAAAGTCATTAACCTGTAGGTAACTGAGCTATTTTTCTTAAGTAAAAAGTATGAGCATCCAGCAATGTGGAAGCCTGGATATAACATTTATGCTGAGTTACAACATCCAACAAGTAGAAGTAATGTATAAAAAAAAAGTAAGAGAATTAATAGAAATGTTGAAATTGCTAACCTATATTTAAATAGAATTACATGCTGAACAAGCCACACAGGGATGGAAATGCATGGAAATCGTTAACTCTAGATCTTTTGCACTCTTGTGTCATCAGGAGATATGCAATGTTGCAAGACAACAACAGATAGGAGAAGAAATTCTCTGAGGCAAGGGAGAAAGTATCAGTGGTTACCCAGGTCACAGAGTGACATATACATGCTCTGCATATTGTACATAGAGTGACATGGGTTACCACTCATACTTTCTCCCTTGCCTCAGAGAATTTCTTCTCCTATCTGTTGTTGTCTTGCAACACTGCACACCTCCTGATGATGCACGGGAGTGCAAAAGATCTAGAACTAAAGATTTCCATCCCCATGTGGCTTATTCTGCATTATTAAGATCGCCTGTTTGCGATTGTTTTGCGGAGAAATACATAGTACAGTACTACAAAGCATTACCAGAGTGCACTCTCTACACCAAAATAAAACAAAGCATGTATATGTACATAGGCAAAGCTGACCAGAACTAAGTTCAACATTGATGCTCTCTTACTCTATTGAAAATGAAGATAAACTTTGTTTTAAGTAAGCCTTTTTTTCTATACCCCATTTTCTCTGGAAAATACTGACCTCTCCTCAGTGTCAGTAAGCAACTATAAGCCCTCCATATTTCTAAATTAGGCAACTTACAGTATTTTCCAGCATATAAGGTGCACAATCATATGAGACATACAAGATGATGTTTCCAAACAGTTGTAATGCAATGTTAGTAAACAACTGCTAAAGTGTAACACACAAAGCCTATCTACCTACCTACAGACATAGCCCCACTCCACAAAGGTGGCAGTAAAGCAATTGCAAAACACTACAGACCAATAGCACTAACATCCCATATCATAAAAATCTTTGAGAGGGTTCTAAGAAGCAAGACTGCCAATCACCTAGATACCCATCAATTACACAACCCAGGGCAGGTCGCTCCTGCCTGTCCCAGCTACTGGACCACTATGACAAGGTCCTGGATGCTGAGGAGGATAACAAAATACATATGTAGTATACATAGACTTTGCAAAAGTTTTCGACAAATATGACCATGGTGTAATAGCACGCAAAATGCATGATAAAGGAATAACAGGAAAAGTTGGTAGATGAATCTACAACTTCTTGACAAATAGAACACAAAGAGTAATAGTAAACAGAGTAAAGTCCCAGGCAGCCATGGTAAAAAGCTCTGTTCCACAAGGCACAGTACTCACTCCCATTCTATTCCTCATCCTCATTTCTGACATAAACAGAGATGTAAGTCATAGCTCCGTGTCTTCCTTTGCGGATGACGCCCGGATTACTAAGGCATTGACCTCCATCGAAGACACCGCGAGACTCCAAGCGGACATCAACTAAATCTTCGAATGGACCACTCAAAACAATATGAAGTTAAATGAGGAGAAATTTCAACTACTCAGATATGAGAAACTTGAGGAAATAAAAAATGTATCAGGGTATATGACAAATTCTTACCATGCAATATAGCGGAAAAGTAATGTGAAGGACATGGGAGTGATAATGTCAGAGGACCTCACCTTCAAAGACCACAACAATGTATCTACCTCATAATGATTCTCTTCAAATCACTTGTGCTCTCTAGGCTGGAATACTGCTGTAGACTAACGTCCCCCTTCAAGGCTGGTGACACTGGAGAGACCTGGAGAGTGTACAAACAACTTTCACGGCAAATATAAGCACGATAAGGCACCTAAATTACTGGGAACAGTTGAAGGTCCTTGATCTGTATTCCCTGGAATGCAGGCGAGAGAGATACATGATAATATACACTCGGAAGGTCCTGGAGGGATTGGTACCAAACCTGCACATGAAAATCACTCCCTATGAAAGCAAAATTCTCAGCAGGAGAGGCAACATTCCCCCAATGAAAAGCAGGGGTGCAATGAGTACATTGAGAGACAACATAGTAAGTGTCCAGGGTCCAAGACTGTTCAACTGCCTCCCAGCCTACAAAAGGGGGATTCCCCTGGCTGTCTTTAAGAAGGCACTAGACAGGCACCTAAAGTCAGTACCTGACCAACCGGGCTGTGGTTCGTACGTCAGACTAAGTGTGACCAGTAGTAACAGCCTGGTTGATCAGACCCTGATCCACCATGAGGCCTGGTCTCAGACCGAGCCATGGGGGCATTGACCCCCGAAACCCTCTCTAGGTAAACCCTTGACCTGGGCCAGTCAGGCCCGGATTTTCTATTAAAAAAAAAAAAAAAAAAAACACAACAACCCTTCTTACAAGAGAAAGACCAGGGGGAGACATGATAACAACATATAAAATACCCAGATGTTTTGATAAAGCAGTAGGTGACTTAAACATACTTAGCACAGGCCAGTAGGCCTACTGTAGTGCTCCTTCTTTCTCATGCTCTTATATTCTTATATAAGGCACAAGCTGATTTCCCAAGATTTTTTGTGGGAAAAAGCACACCTTATATGCTGGAAAATATGGAAAGTCTACATCTCAACAGCATATGTCATCAGTAGCATCATGTACACACTTTTCATTTAGATAAAGAGTGTATTATCAGAGTGGTCAGAATGCATTATCTACACTCCAGTCCTTGTCTCAGCAGTTATATTATCTTACATGATTGATGTCATCTTATCTTTAGGAACAGGACATGCTTAAGATGGTTACACACGCTCACATGATGCACAACTAAAAGAGAGAGAAAAGTGTTTTATACAGTGTGACCAATTCCATCAAGGCAAACAGGTTTCCAAAATGCCGAACATTGGTTAGAAAAAGTATATAGCAAGTATGTAAATGTGCAAAAAAAGTTTAAGAAATTATGTAAGACTACCATATTTGAGATACTGACCCAAAAGTATAAATTCAAATTCTAAAATGAACACAAAAATATAACATAATACATTATATAAACTTTCCAAGAATGGCTTAGATTGAAAAAAATTATGTGCTAGTGTTTTTGGCTGAGACAACTATGAGCATCCTGTGCTGTTATTAAAATATTGCATGTGAAATGAGTTTAGTTTAACCCAGCCCCTCTCTCATTGCTCCACATAGCTAAGAACAATACCCAAAACAGATTCACAATTTCCCAATTCCATTGTCCAAGTGCAACACAAGCAAGTATTTTAAATCTTAAGTCAATGTGAGAAAATTTTTTCAAGTCATCACACAGAAACAAGAGGTGAAAAGATGGGGAAAAAAATAGAGAAAACCTTTGTGTATCCCTGTGGGTATGCCTAATAAAAGGACATACCCATAAGTATCCAAGAAGTCTTTGTTCAGACTATTAACCTGGATGATTAGTAACTCAGAAGAACACAAGTCAATCAAAGTGGCATATTTCCATTGGGAGGCTTTGGTCCTCTTTCCCAGGATGCAATCCATGTCAGTCTGGTAGCACCTTCATACAGTACTTATTTACTGCTAAATGAATGGGGGCAACACGTGTAAGGAAACATACCCATGTCTCCACCCTACCCCAGGATCAAACCCAGCTCATTACATTACAAAACAATCTCAACTGAGAGCTACTTTGTTGTGTAGGCCCAGAAGTGCTCGGAAACCATGCATATGATTACTGAAGTCTGACTTAACATGCATATAATATTTGTAACTCAAACCATGATGCAGGTGGGGTTTGATCCCATGGCAAGCGAGTCATAAAACTCAAGGCCAGTGTGTAAGCCCCTCGGATATGGGTTCACATCCCACCTGTACTGTGGTTTAACTCTTTTATATTTATTATGATAATTGCTCATTAGAAATTAGCTTTATAAATGCATCAAAGCAACAGCATCAATGTAGATAGAAAATCTGGTTTAACACTAATTTAAAATTATTACTGAAAAATGATGAAATATTACCTGATTATGTAGGAGTAAGTATAGAGAGTGCTCCTATTTCTACACTTACTTTGGTTATGGTTGATTAACAGGGATTTAAAGCCTATTAACTACACTAGGGTCATTATGGCTGTACGTAAATTCTCACCACCGGACGAGAATACTTCAATCCCATAAAAAGGGGATAAAATAATCTCTCGGCATACACATATATACGGAGAAATACACATCTCAATATATATATCTTCAACACTTAATACATAACAATACATGCCATATACTGTAGCTGCTAGATCTTTTCATCCTCTAGAAATACAATGACACAGTTTTGTTGCAAATGTTCTATGCAAATTTCAAAATGCATCTGAAAAAAATTCTGTGCGATATTATAAAATCATGAATAACTAAGAGTAAAAATAATGGAAACAGCAGCTAATTTATAATGAGTCACTAATTAAGGTGGCAACACACGCTAATACCAATCACTAATTTTATCCAAATATATACAGGCAGGTCCGGCTTTACAGCACTTTGCTTTACAGCGTTTCGCTATAAAAGCTGCTTTTAATTATACCTAATCTTCATTTATTTAGATTTCCTACAATAAATATATTCACCACTCACTATAAGGCTGAAAAGATTTTAAGGTAAGTAATGTGTGTACTGTATATACATTTTTTTTAGGCCTAGCTCTATTGGTCACTTAATATATGATAGTGTAAACATGTTATCAGGTCTTTATATGCACTTGAAAGTGAAAGGCTGTTTCACTATACAGCAATTTTTGATTTACCTAACCTGCTGTATAAGTGGGGCCCTACAGCAGCCCAGAACCTAACCTGCTGTATAAGTGGGGCCCTACAGCAGCCCAGAACCTAACCTGCTGTATAAGTGGGGCCCTACAGCAGCCCAGAACCTAACCTGCTGTATAAGTGGGGCCCTACAGCAGCCCAGAACCTAACCTGCTGTATAAGTGGGGCCCTACAGTAGCCCAGAACCTAACCTGCTGTATAAGTGGGGCCCTACAGCAGCCCAGAACCTAACCTGCTGTATAAGTGGGGCCCTACAGCAGCCCAGAACCTAACCTGCTGTATAAGTGGGGCCCTACAGCAGCCCAGAACCTAACCTGCTGTATAAGTGGGGCCCTACAGCAGCCTGGAGCCTAAGCTGCAGTATAAGTGGGGCCCTACAGTAGCCCAGAACCTAACCTGCTGTATAAGCAGGGCCCTACAGTAGCCCAGAACCTAACCTGCTGTATAAGCAGGGCCCTACAGTAGCCCAGAACCTAACCTGCTGTATAAGCAGGGCCCTACAGTAGCCCAGAACCTAACCTTCTGTATATGCAGGGCCCTACAGTAGCCCAGAACCTAACCTGCTGTATAAGCCGGGCCCTACAGAAGCCCAGAGCCTAACCTGTTGTATAAGCAGTAGCCCAGAACCTAACCTGCTGTATAAGTGGGGTAGCCCTACAGCAGCCCAGAACCTAACCTGCTGTATAACCTAACCTGTCATATAAGCAAGGCCTTACAGCAACCCAGAACCTATCCCACTGTATAAATGGTGCCTTACATCAGCCTGGAACCTAACCTGCTAAATAAGTGGAGCCCTACAGCAGCCCAGAACCTAACCTGGTGTATAAGCGGGGACCTACAGCAGCCGGGAACCTAACCAGCTGCATAAGTGGGGCCCTACAGCAGCCTGGAACCCAACCTGCTGTATAAGCCCCTACAGCAGCCCAGAACCTAACCTGCTGTATAAGTTGGGCCCTACAGGCCTGGAGCCCTACAGTAGCCCAGAACCTAACCTGCTGTATAAGCAGGGCCCTACAGTAGCCCAGAACCTAACCTGTTGTATAAGCAGGGCCCTACAGTAGCCCAGAACCTAACCTTCTGTATAAGCAGGGCCCTACAATAGCCCAGAAACTAACCTTCTGTATAAGTGGGGCTCTACAGTAGCCCAGAACCTAACCTGCTGTATAAGTGGGGCCCTACAGTAGCTCAGAACCTAACCTGCTGCATAAACAGAGCCCTACAGTAGCCCAGAACCTAACCTGCTGTATAAGCAGGGCCCTACAGTAGCCCAGAACCTAACCTGCTGTATAAGCAGGGCCCTACAGTAGCTCAGAGCCTAACCTGTTGTATAAGCAGGGCCCTACAGTAGCCCAGAACCTAACCTGCTGTATAAGCAGGGCCCTACAGTAGCCCAGAACCTAACCTGTTGTATAAGCAGGTTAGCCCAGAACCTAACCTGTTGTATAAGCAGGGCCCTACAGTAGCCCTGAACCTAACCTGTCATATAAGCAGGGCCTGCCAATACAGCAGTAGCCCAGAACCTAACCTGCTGTATAAGTGGGGCCCTACAGTAGCCCAGAACCTAACCTACTGTATAAGTGGGGGGGCCCCTCCTGTAACCTGATAAATTTCATGCATGTCTTGTTCCACAATTATAACAATAAGTGGTAAACAAAAACTACTGAAAATTATAATTTGCAAAAACCTTATCCTGCATTTTTCATTCTTGTTATTTTTTCTTTATTTGTTAACATTATCTTACGTCGACTTTTTGTTCTTCATTAGTTACAAAACCTACAATGTCTGCTGTTGTCAGTCCTATCATTCATGTTTAAAATCATAACCAGTCTTGAGAACTGTCCTCCTAGTGATAAAAATCATGAGCATTTAGACCAGGGGTTCTTAGCCTGGGGGTATCCATAACCCCTGGGGTTATCCCTGCCCCCTGGGGGTATGACAACCAAATAATGAGGGTATGGGGCTCCATTTCTGAACAATTTTAAAAAAGTTGTTAGATTAGAATAAACAATCACCATCATCAATGTACAGTATATTCCATGTTTTGATTGCACAAAATCAACAGCAAAAATCTCTAGTTCTAGCAAGCTTGTGTATTTGTGATTTGCTGTTTTTCTAAAAAGAAACATGATGAAATTCTTAGAGTGCTGCACTCTGAAGTAGGAGTTGGGAATATTTACTGTTTTAGAGGGACACCTGAATTGTTGTAGCTGTGCACCCCTGGCAAGGCAGTGATAGTGTAAATGATGGTGAAAGTGTTTCTCTTTCGGGTCATCCTGTTTTGGTGGGAGACAGTCAGCATGTTAAAAACAAATCCTTATGATTTTCTTTCAGCTATTCCGTTCCCAGCTATCCATATGTAAAGTAAATCAAGCTATTGACATCTTTTCATGTCATACTGGTACTTAATAAGACTGGTGGTGGTGCTGATGATTTTAACAGTTTGATGAAAGGGGTATGGGCATATATTAGACAATCCACTGGGGGTCTGATACCATAAAAAGGTCAAGAACCCCTGATTTAAACTATTATTTTAAGAGTACAAAAATACTACTTTACTTATAAATTACTTAATATATCATTAGCTTTTCCTACTCTAATATTTGGCATCCCTGAGTCCTCCTCTCTCATTATTAGCAGTACATCACTTGTGTTAGGTAACAGGACTACATGTGCAACTAATGTGACACATTATTGTGGCAACGTTTCGCTCTCCAGGAGCTCTGTTAAGCCACAATGGCTTGACAAAGCTCCTGAAGAGAGAGACGTTGCCACAGTAAAGATGTTGCATTAATTGCACGTGTCCTGTTACCTAACACATTGTCATTAATTCTACCAACATTATTACAATACATCATTTCTGAATTTTATTGTATTATCAGATCTGACTGGTAAAGAGACAGTTTGCAGAGCACTTCTTGCATCTAACAATGTGTCAGTGTCAAGCTCAACACAGGATGAACCTTATCAGAATAAAGATTTACTCTGCAAACTCTGCGTCATTACCATATTGCATTATCTAGAACAATTTACTTAAAGGTCACATTACAATAAGGTACTCACCATAGTAAGACAGAAGATTATTTCCTAATATACTTATAAACTATTTTTGATACTTAAAACTATTTTTTTTAACTGTAGGCTACTCAAAAGTGATAAAAATTAAAGCTAAAATTCTATTCTCTTACTAATAAGAGTTAAACTACTTACTCAAAAAGGGGAAAAAATCATAGTTCAAAATCACAGAGAGTCTAAGGATAATAATGAGGAAAATACCAACATAGAAGTGTCAGTTATAAGAAAAAACTTCTAAAGGTACATGTACTGTATAGCTACTATAGAAAATATTAAGAAAGGTGAACTGCTTGTCTGAGCTATGGAAAAAGACAGTGTAGAATACATAACCAACACTCGTGAAGTCAACATTTTACATTGTATAAAATACTAAGCTTTACAGAATAAATTATATTACCTGAGACTGGCCAAATTTCTTGTAAAAATGAACACCAAAATTCCCAGCAATAATTATTTTAATCTGCTTAATTGAAGCCTAAAATCAAATATCTTATGCAAAAAATAATCTCTTGTGCAAATCTTTGCTTATACATATATGATAGTCTTCATATTGATGGATTAGACAATTGTGCAACACTTGAGTGTCTTCATTGTGGAAACATTTTGCCAGCCAGTGATTTCCTCAGTCTAATACAGAGAAGAATAGTTGAAGTTCAGAAGGAGTTTGAGGTAATCAGTCTTGGATGATTGATTGACTGATCAGTCCATTAATGGACTGATCATATCAACTCCAGGCTGAAGGACTGATTACCTCAAACTCCTTATCTTCAACCATTCTTCTCTGTACTGGACTGAGGAAGCCACTGGTTGGTGAAACATTTCCACAATAAAGATACTCAAGTGTTGCACAAGTGTTTTAATTTATCAACTTGTTGGTTCTCTGAACCATTTATCTACAAATCTCCATACTGTTTAATAACACACAATGCTGGCAGCATTATGATTGTGTACAAAACTGAGAATGGAAGAAATATCATTGTGTGTGTGTGTGTGCATTGAATAACATAGTATCATTCTTGAGAGGGATCAGATAAGGTCTACATTTAGGTTGATGCAGAGTACTTAACTAAGGAGGTGACTGATGCACACAGGACACGAGGAAAAGAGGGGAAACAAACTACACCACAAGTAATATTCATGCTTTGTATTGTATCACACAGACAATATGGCAATTATTGTCATGGTCATCACATCCAGGTACACAACCACAAGTGATTCTTGTAACAATCTTAACATTTTATGTAATTTTATCGAATGTAAAAAAAATCATATAAGAAAAAGTCAAGACCTTGATAGACAATGGTAGCATAAGAAGCCATCTTACCAGTTACAGCAATTAATCATTATGCTTACACTAGAGCACCAATCTTGTGCCTAATATCTTTTACAGCAACATTCACCAGGCAAAAATATAAATGCAGTAAAATGTACTGTACAATCAGTGGTCAGCCCACAGATTCTTAAACTTAAGTAAAAGGATAATGTTTCAGTGAATGCAATTAACGAACACATGATAACACTCTTAAGTCTACAAGGTCTTGATTACTGTACTAAAAATAAATCTATAGAACTACTACTGTACTCCGTCCCAGCTGCTACCTCATTCAGGTTTGATTTAGATATTTGTTATGTCTTCCTTTGTATAATTAACTGGTCCTCAAAATGGAAGAAAATTGAGCATTCCCTCAACATTTTGGAAAAAAAAAAAAAAAGTTCCCTTAATCAAACCTGAATTACACCCAAAATGATCTTACATGGGGCAGTAGACCATCTTTTAGAACTGTCTACTCTGAAGTCTGTAGACTGCTAACGCGACTGTAACATCTGTTCAACTTTCCTTTAAGAATGAGATCATAAGAAATTGTTTTAAGTTTTACTTAGAATTTCATACTAAAAAAAAAATTAATAATTTGAAATATCAGACCAAAGACAGCATGCCAAGTTCTAGAAAATGGCATCAAGCCGATTGATATCAGCAATCCCCAATGTAATCAGCCTTAACATTTGACACAAAATTTGGTAGGTCAGCTTAGGATGGAACAGGAATTTCACAAATGAAACTGTTATCAAAAAACAGAACAATAGGATGCTGGAGTGAGGCTGAGGAGGTATATAGCTCATGACTATCATTCTTACCCAATACATAAGAAATGATCAAGAAAACTTGAGTATGATTCTCCTCTTATTGTGCGATAATACGATGACCTTTTAGTCATGCACTATCTTTCTCCCTCTTTGATAAATTAATCTATTCCAATAATAATAAAAAGGCACCATACCGTGACTGGAACAATAAACAAATAACCTGTACATAGGAAACAGAAGCTTATGATGGTGTTTAGGTCCAAATTATACCAGTTAATAGTTCAAGTCAGACCAAAACGTCATTATATGTTTCTTTCTTCTATGTGCGGGTCATTTGTGTATTAATCTATTTTATGATCAGCATCTCGACAACCATTTTGGCTTGTAATGTTGCCCTATATGTTATGATAATATATAACCCTATATATTATGTGGCTTTTGCCTTCCCCATTTACACCTTTGTGCCTCTAGTAATTTAACACCTCACAAATATTAGATGGATTTTATGCACAGGAATCTTCTTCATATACTAAAATTAATAAGTTTCATGGCCTTTGTCTCCTCACAAGCTGCACAAAACTGCCTACAGCTCACCAATTATATTCAGGCACCCATATATGCTGACAGGTAAAAACCCATAAAATGCGACTCATACACTGTGAGAAACTGAATGATCAATTTTGGAACCATATGGTTAATACAAAATCTAAACTATATTGCATCTTGTAGTATTTGTTTGAAACAAACATAAATAAAACTTTAAATTATCACAGTTAATACCTCAACAGTTGATAAACACTGTCTGGTAAAATTACGAATAAAAACTCTTTTGAAAATTTCATATAATAAAAACTAGTAAACTTAAGTCATAAATATTCTTATTTAAAGGATAAAACTCCTCTTCAGAGAGAAGGAAAAATAAAAATTATGAATCATATGAAAGAGAAATTTCAAATTTCCCTAAATTATATATATTATTTTGAAGGTTTGTGGTTACTAACAAACCTACATACTTAATAATGAAGAGAGCAATCGCTACAAGGCTCTGGCACTAAGTATTTACATTAGCACTATGGCTATTGTGAGTGTTCAGGGTGCTGTACTTTAAATATAAAGCATATATATAGTCTTTCCATGGGGAAGTGGAGAAGAATCCTTCCTCTATAAGCTATGAATGTTGTACAGGGCAACTAAAATGCTGGGAGCAAGGGGCTAGTAACCCCTTCTCCTGTATTACTTACTAAATATAAAAAGGAGAAAAACTTTCATTTCTTTTTTGGGTCACCCTGCCTTGGTGGGAGACGACTGGTGTGTTATAAAAATATATACAGTCTTCACCCACTGGGAAAAAGTACAACAGCTAGAATCTTGACTTGTAAGCCATGCGCATTATAAAGCAGGTGACCTAAAATGACAAGAGTGAAGGGAGGGGTGAGCAGCTTAACCCTTGACCTGAATCTGTTTTACCAGAAGCACAAATGCAAATTCTTTCCTTGATCACTCTACCTTGACGAGAAATGGCCAACTAGTTGAAAGAAACGATAAAACAGTCTATACATATTTTTAACAAGCAGAACCCTCCTCTAATTTAATTCTCAAAAAGACAGCAGGAGAAAGGTTTTGAACTCAATATCAATGATATTGAAGATGTTCTGTCAAAGACATAACACCTTTTTGTAGACTACAAAAAAATATCTACAACACAGTAGTGGCTATATCAATACTGCAGTGAAAAGCAAAGCACAAATCATACGATTTTCAAGCTTTCAAGGAATCAATTAAAGTACCTGAGTTTAAAAAATGTAACTGGTATAGTTACAAGCTAATAATGTTGTATTTTTTGGATACAAACCCAAAACCTAACTAGGCATGAGAGATGTGTGTAGGTCATCCCTCTTCATACCTATCTCAGCCCCACATAGCCAGCATCTGATGTAAGTCAAAACGGACGGTGTATGTCAATATTGTGTTAAACTATATTGACTTAGACTAGTATTAGCATCTTGTTGATTTAAATACAATAATATATATACCGAATATGCTTTATATATAAACCATTTAAACATAAAAATATAGCATCCACATTTTACAATAACAATGCTTGGCACTTAGTTTAGGAAGTTCCCCTTAATTGTATAGTAAGGCACTTATGAAAGTTAGCTTGTACAGCTTTATCACATCCTTGTTATAGAAACTAATGTTGTGGCACAGTTAAATGTTATTAGTTGCACTAGTAGCTTCTTATCTAAGTTTGATCCTTTAAGTTACGCATCTATCACAGGTACACGAGACAACGCAAGATAAATCTGGACCATGTTTAGAACATCACTTTGTGATATTAAAAGTTAGCCTTCATATGAAAATGAAAAAAGGATATTAGGTTCTAATAGTTTGTTATCAAACTGGTGTTTTTTATTACTCCTCCGACTTACTGATTCCCTTCAGCAGTCATGGAAGCAGTTCTAATCTACGAGTCTAAGAAAATTAAACTAAGATTTTTCCCACTGAGCAAGCGCTACTCATCCTGGTCCATCCTAAATGCACTCATTATGGCCTATGGGTCACTGCCAGGCATGCAAGGATCAGCCGGGCAACAAATAGGGTGAGCTGAATCAGAGTCACTGTGGCACACACGTTGCATGCAGAATGAAAAAGACTTTCGCGCACTACGTACTGTCGCTCGTCCTTGGGCCTATACATTTCCAGTTCATCTTCCAGATCAGACACACGGGCTTTGAGTTCGTTGCGTTCGTAGAGAATCTCCTTGAGCTCGGTCATTGTGAATCGAGGCCTGTTTGGATCATCTCGATCAAACACCAACTTGTTTGTAAGGTCCAAGCTATCAGTCTGAAAAGTTATGATAAACACATCATAAGTAAATAAGGTTCATTCATATTCTCAACTATATCAAAATAATCAAGGATTCAGGGAAACTGGTTAGCTGGACTTGAGTCCTGGAGGTGGGAAGTACAATGCCTGCATGTTAAAGGAGGGGTTTGGGATATTGGGAACCTCTGCAAAGACAGTGATTATGTATGAATGATGGTGAAAGTGTTGAATGATGGTGAGAGTGTTTCATTCTTTTTTGGGCAATCCTGCCTCAGCGGGAGATGCCCAGCATGTTAAAAAACAAACAAAAAAATCCTAGTATTATTTCTTTAGAACTTTTGAACTAAAAAATGCAGTACAGTACAGTATACAGTGGACCCCCGCATAACAATCACCTCCAAATGTGACCAATTATGTAAGTGTATTTATGTAAGTGCATTTGTACGTGTATGTTTGGGGGTCTGAAATGGACTAATCTACTTCACAATATTCCTTATGGGAACAAATTCGGTCAGTACTGGCACCTGAACATACTTCTGGAGTGAAAAAATATCGTTAACCGGGGGTCCACTGTATACTGCATTTTACAGAATCAAAGATGCCGTTTTTTTCCCAAGGTCTCAAATTTACCTAGCGTCATGGAGGCCAAAGTATCTTTTATCTTTTTTTTTTCCAAAACTTAGCCAGTCAGAATTAGGGTAAGAGGAGAGAGTGGCGTCCTCAACACAGGAGCATCTTGTTCACCATAAAATACAGTAATTTAAGTGGTGAATCAACTTACAATTTCCTTGCTTCTACAACACTTCCAGTGAAGCCAGCCCTCAAAAGATTGTATAGTATTACACTTAACAATCTAAAAGCTGAAAATGATTAGTAGTGTTCCCACAGCTTAATACAGAGTAATTAAAAACTGGAATTGCCACTATCATACTAATCAAATAACATTCATCCAACTAGCTGAATGAGAAAATTTGTCCAACTACTATTTGGATGATGTAAAATTCATCCAACTAGTCGAATGAATCTTACTTTGTCAGCATGGCCATCCATTCCTTAAGTTATATAAATCATTTATAGTTCAGTATTAGTTTAAGTTTGCCCCAAATGCTGCACATGCTTAGTTGTTTTTTTAATCTGTACACTAATTGGAAATTGACTCATAATATTTATGTACCACAAATTAAAAATTATTGTTTTTGTAGCTTTTATAGTTTCAGTAATACAAGCAGCAGTAGTTGTAGCAGTAGTGGTGGTGGTGGTGGTGGTGGTGGTGGTAGTAGTGGTGGTGGTGGTGGTAGTAATAGTAGTAGTAGTAGTACTAGTACTAGTAGTAGTAGTAGTACTACTAGTAGTACTAGTAGTAGTAGTACTAGTAGTAGTACTAGTAGTAGTAGTAATACTAGTAGTAGTAGTACTAGTAGTAGTAGTACTAGTAGTAGTACTAGTAGTAGTAGTAGTACTAGTAGTAGTAGTACTAGTAGTAGTAGTACTAGTAGTAGCAGTAGTAGTAGTAGTAGTACTAGTAGTAGTAGTACTAGTAGTAGTAGTACTAGTAGTTGTACTAGTAGTAGTACTAGTAGTAGTAGTACTAGTAGTAGTAGTACTAGTAGTCGTACTAGTAGTAGTACTAGTAGTAGTAGTAGTAATATACTGATACTAAAATTACGGTTCCAAGAGTGAATAAGGATCCAAAACAGAGGAAATAGGTAACAATAACAAAGTGGAATGCATTCAAGAAAATTTACAAGAGTATCTTGATCGCTTTAAGGAAGAGGAGTTTTAAAATATCATTAGTGTGTAAATAATTATGTTCAATGATTGATGTTGTTTGATTGTTTGTATCTTTGTGAATGTGACACCAAGTTCAACCTTCCACTATATACAGCTGAAAGCCATAATCTGCAGGGGTTCTACTTCTGAAGGTGACATGCAGCCTGAAATTTCAGATATTAGTAAATTTAGCATTTTAACATTTAAAATTTTTGTAACTGTTGTACATATATCTAAATACAGTGGACCCTCGAATTTCATCATCCCTTTTCTGTATGTAAAACTATAAAATGTATTTTTTGTTAATATTTCCCATAAGAAATAACGTAAATCCAATTAATCCATTCCAGACACCCAAAAACATTAACAAAAAATACATTTTATAGAGAATAACTATAGTTTTACATACAGAAAAGGGATGATGAAATTCGAGGGTCCACTGTAATGTTCTTATCTGCTAAATACTAACATTCAGAAAGAAAGTACATTTTGAATTAAATCCTATGGTTAGTTTCAATTTAGGGATTGTTAACCCAAAATAATGGCAACATTAAAAAATGTGAATAATTGAAGCTAAGCAAGAAGTGGCCTTTAGCCACATGTTGAGTAATCAGATTGAATCATGTGGATTATATAGGATAAATTTTTGGGTTTAACTGCATATACTGTATTGTTTTTCCCAGAAAATACAGCCCCAGGCCATTGTTTTAGTTGGAATGATAAGAAAATAGCCACAGAAGCAAATACAAGAGAGATAAAAGAGTAGGTGGCATTAAGACTCACACTGGAACTAGCCAGATCTTCATTTTCCTTCTGAGCCAATCCCAATCTCTGCCTGAGGATGGTAACAGCACGAGTCTCCTCCTGCAGTGCAGCCTGCAGCTCAGCCCGCTCATCAATCAAGGATCGCATCTGTGTAGCGTTTGTTCGCTGCCGGCGACGCAGCTCACGATTAACATGGTTCACCTTTTCTAGCTGTGACTTTAACTGAAAATATGAGACAATGTAATGTAAGTGAAAAACAAATTGCAATTATATGTTTTCCATACAGTCTTCAAATCCTGCTTGCCCAATGTGTTTTAAACAATACAATGAACATAGACATACCTGGAGACCTGGAGAGGGCTTCGGGAGTCAACGCCCCTGTGGCCTGGTCTGAGACCAGGACTCGTAGTGGATCAGGGTCTGATCAACCAAGCTGTTACTGCTGGCTGCACGCAAACTGACGTACAAATCACAGCCCGGTTGGTCAGGTACTGACTTTAGATACCTGTCCAGTGCCTTCTTGAAGAAAGTCAGGGGTCTATTGGTAATCCCCCTTATGTATGCTGGGAGACAGATGAACAGTTTTGGGCCCCTGACACTTACTGTATTGTCTCTCAGTGTACTCGTGGCGCCCCTGCTTTTCATCGGGGGAATGTTGCATCTCCTGTCGAGTCTTTTGCTTTCATAGGGAGTGATTTTCATGTGCTAGTTTGGTACTAATCCCTCTAGGATTTTCCAAGTGTATATTTATTTTATTTTTAATTTTATTATCACACCGGCCGATTCCCACCAAGGCAGGGTGGCCCGAAAAAGAAAAACTTTCACCATCATTCACTCCATCACTGTCTTGCCAGAAGGGTGCTTTACACTACAGTTTTTAAACTGCAACATTAACACCCCTCCTTCAGAGTGCAGGCACTGTACTTCCCATCTCCAGGACTCAAGTCCGGCCTGCCGGTTTCCCTGAATCCCTTCATAAATGTTACTTTGCTCACACTCCAACAGCACGTCAAGTATTAAAAACCATTTGTCTCCATTCACTCCTATCAAACACGCTCACGCATGCCTGCTGGAAGTCCAAGCCCCTCGCACACAAAACCTCCTTTACCCCCTCCCTCCAACCCTTCCTAGGCCGACCCCTACCCCGCCTTCCTTCCACTACAGACTGATACACTCTTGAAGTCATTCTGTTTCGCTCCATTCTCTCTACATGTCCGAACCACCTCAACAACCCTTCCTCAGCCCTCTGGACAACAGTTTTGGTAATCCCGCACCTCCTCCTAACTTCCAAACTACGAATTCTCTGCATTATATTCACACCACACATTGCCCTCAGACATGACATCTCCACTGCCTCCAGCCTTCTCCTCGCTGCAACATTCATCACCCACGCTTCACACCCATATAAGAGCGTTGGTAAAACTATACTCTCATACATTCCCCTCTTTGCCTCCAAGGACAAAGTTCTTTGTCTCCACAGACTCCTAAGTGCACCACTCACTCTTTTTCCCTCATCAATTCTATGATTCACCTCATCTTTCATAGACCCATCTGCTGACACGTCCACTCCCAAATATCTGAATACGTTCACCTCCTCCATACTCTCTCCCTCCAATCTGATATTCAATCTTTCATCACCTAATCTTTTTGTTATCCTCATAACCTTACTCTTTCCTGTATTCACCTTTAATTTTCTTCTTTTGCACACCCTACCAAATTCATCCACCAATCTCTGCAACTTCTCTTCAGAATCTCCCAAGAGCACAGTGTCATCAGCAAAGAGCAGCTGTGACAACTCCCACTTTGTGTGTGATTCTTTATCTTTTAACTCCACGCCTCTTGCCAAGACCCTCGCATTTACTTCTCTTACAACCCCATCTATAAATATATTAAACAACCACGGTGACATCACACATCCTTGTCTAAGGCCTACTTTTACTGGGAAAAAATTTCCCTCTTTCCTACATACTCTAACTTGAGCCTCACTATCCTCGTAAAAACTCTTCGCTGCTTTCAGTAACCTACCTCCTACACCATACACTTGCAACATCTGCCACATTGCCCCCCTATCCACCCTGTCATACGCCTTTTCCAAATCCATAAATGCCACAAAGACCTCTTTAGCCTTATCTAAATACTGTTCACTTATATGTTTCACTGTAAACACCTGGTCCACACACCCCCTACCTTTCCTAAAGCCTCCTTGTTCATCTGCTATCCTATTCTCCGTCTTACTCTTAATTCTTTCAATTATAACTCTACCATACACTTTACCAGGTACACTCAACAGACTTATCCCCCTATAATTTTTGCACTCTCTTTTATCCCCTTTGCCTTTATACAAAGGAACTATGCATGCTCTCTGCCAATCCCTAGGTACCTTACCTTCTTCCATACATTTATTAAATAACTGCACCAACCACTCCAAAACTATATCCCCACCTGCTTTTAACATTTCTATCTTTATCCCATCAATCCCGGCTGCCTTACCCCCTTTCATTTTACCTACTGCCTCACGAACTTCCCCCACACTCACAACTGGCTCTTCCTCACTCCTACAAGATGTTATTCCTCCTTGCCCTATACACGAAATCACAGCTTCCCTATCTTCATCAACATTTAACAATTCCTCAAAATATTCCTTCCATCTTCCCAATACCTCTAACTCTCCATTTAATAACTCTCCTCTCCTATTTTTAACTGACAAATCCATTTGTTCTCTAGGCTTTCTTAACTTGTTAATCTCACTCCAAAACTTTTTCTTATTTTCAACAAAATTTGTTGATAACATCTCACCCACTCTCTCATTTGCTCTCTTTTTACATTGCTTCACCACTCTCTTAACTTCTCTCTTTTTCTCCATATACTCTTCCCTCCTTGCATCACTTCTACTTTGTAAAAACTTCTCATATGCTAACTTTTTCTCCCTTACTACTCTCTTTACATCATCATTCCACCAATCGCTCCTCTTCCCTCCTGCACCCACTTTCCTGTAACCACAAACTTCTGCTGAACACTCTAACACTACATTTTTAAACCTACCCCATACCTCTTCGACCCCATTGCCTATGCTCTCATTAGCCCATCTATCCTCCAATAGCTGTTTATATCTTACCCTAACTGCCTCCTCTTTTAGTTTATAAACCTTCACCTCTCTCTTCCCTGATGCTTCTATTCTCCTTGTATCCCATCTACCTTTTACTCTCAGTGTAGCTACAACTAGAAAGTGATCTGATATATCTGTGGCCCCTCTATAAACATGTACATCCTGAAGTCTACTCAACAGTCTTTTATCTACCAATACATAATCCAACAAACTACTGTCATTTCGCCCTACATCATATCGTGTATACTTATTTATCCTCTTTTTCTTAAAATATGTATTACCTATAACTAAACCCCTTTCTATACAAAGTTCAATCAAAGGGCTCCCATTATCATTTACACCTGGCACCCCAAACTTACCTACCACACCCTCTCTAAAAGTTTCTCCTACTTTAGCATTCAAGTCCCCTACCACAATTACTCTCTCACTTGGTTCAAAGGCTCCTATACATTCACTTAACATCTCCCAAAATCTCTCTCTCTCCTCTGCATTCCTCTCTTCTCCAGGTGCATACACGCTTATTATGACCCACTTCTCGCATCCAACCTTTACTTTAATCCACATAATTCTTGAATTTACACATTCATATTCTCTTTTCTCCTTCCATAACTGATCATTTAACATTACTGCTACCCCTTCCTTTGCTCTAACTCTCTCAGATACTCCAGATTTAATCCCATTTATTTCCCCCCACTGAAACTCTCCTACCCCCTTCAGCTTTGTTTCGCTTAGGGCCAGGACATCCAACTTCTTTTCATTCATAACATCAGCAATCATCTGTTTCTTGTCATCCGCACTACATCCACGCACATTTAAGCAACCCAGTTTTATAAAGTTTTTCTTCTTCTCTTTTTTAGTAATTGTATACAGGAGAAGGGGTTACTAGCCCATTGCTCCCGGCATTTTAGTCGCCTCATACGACACGCATGGCTTACGGAGGAAAGATTCTTTTCCACTTCCCCATGGACAATAGAAGAAATAAAAAAGAACAAGAGCTATTTAGAAAAAGGAGAAAAACCTAGATGTATGTATATATATATATGCATGTGCGTGTCTGTGAAGTGTGACCAAGGTGTAAGTAGGAGTAGCAAGATATCCCTGTTATCTTAGCGTGTTTATGAGACAGAAAAAGAAACCAGCAATCCTACCATCATGCAAACAGTTACAGGTTTTTGTTTCACAGTCATCTGGCAGGACGGTAGTACTTCCCTGGGTGGTTGCTGTCTACCAACCTACTACCTATAAGTGTATATTATCATACACAAATAACCCGCACATAGAAAAGAGGAGCTTATGATGATGTTTAGATCTGACTTGGACCATTTACAAAGTCACACTAACCAGAAGTGGAGCAGGACGGGTATATATAGGCAGGAAGAGGCGGCAGCGGCGGCGGCGGCGGCGGCGGCGGCGGCGGCGGCGGCGGCGGCAGCAGCAGCAGCAGCAGCAGCAGTGGTAGTAGTGGGGAATTAAGGAGGAGGAGCCAGTCAAATACAAAGAAAGGGGAGCACTGCAAGGGAGCTAGGTGCCCACAGAGGGAGAGCAAGTGCACAGAGGTGGGGGGAAGGGGAAGTGATGAAATAAATAATGAAGGAACAGAAACAAGAGACAGAAGAAAGAAAGACAACCCAGAGGAGAAAAAGGAAGGAAAGAGGAAAGGGGAAGAGGGAGAAGAAGAAAAAGAAAAAAATGAGGAATCAGGTTAAGCCACGGGTGTTCTGAAGTTGGGAGCATTTTACAATGTAGTGGGAGAGGAAGGCATCTACAGAGACAAAGCCAGAACTCAGATTCATACAGTGGAACCTCAAAAATCGAACTTAATCTGTTCCAGGAGCTAGTTCTAAATTCGAAAAATCTGAAATTCAAAGCAATATTTCCCATAAGAAATAATGGAAATACAATTAATCCGTTCCAGAAACCCAAAAATATTCACAAAAATACATTTTATAGAGATTAATTACAGTTTTACATACAACAAATACTATAGTTTTTAATTATGTATAGTAATACATATAAAATAACATTTTTACTTACCTTTATTGAAGATTGGTGATGGAATCTGGAAGATAGGGAGGAGGAGAGGGGGAGTTGGGGTTAGTGTTTGGAAGGAGAATCCCCCTCCATGAGGACTTCAGGTAAAGCCCTCTCTGGGGTTACTTCCCTTCTCTGTCTTTTAATGCCACTAGGACCAGCTTGAGAATCACTGGACCCCTGTCTCACAAAATAACTGTCCACAGTCCTCTGTTTCTGGTGCCTCTTTAACATTTCCTTAAAATGGGACATGGTTCTGTCACTGAACTTGTTGCAAAGATGGCTTGTTTCAGCTTGCTCAGGGTGGTACTTCTGCACAAACATTTGGACATCATTCCACTTGGCACAAATCTCCTTAATCTTTGAAGGCGGCACCTCATCCACTCCCTATATTAACACCTTTCGCAACATCAGCTTCCTTGATTTCTTTCTTTGACAGGATAGAACCGATGGTCAACTTGTTTTCCCCATACACCCTGGCAAGCTCAACAAGTCTCGCACCACTCTCATACTTCTGTATTATTTCCTTCTTCACATCTATGGTGTTTCTCACTTTCTTTACCACAGGGGTACCACTAGCAAGTTTCTTTGGGCCCATGGCAGCTTATTTCACAGTCCCACAAGCACTAAACACAACGAAATAATCGTAAAATGCGTGAATGAGAGTGCAGGTTAGTGTTCACTCAAGCATAAACAAAGCTAGACTGCTCACGGCGCCTGCGCGGGGACGCGGACAGAGCGGGCCAGCAGACAGGTCCCGTACCCGGCGGTCCGAAAATAGGGGCGAGTTCAATAATAGGGACACAGTTTGTCCGAAAAAATGGTCCTATTTTCGAAACGTTCGATATGTGATACGTTCGATTTTTGAGGTTCCACTGTACAAGGAAAGTTGTGTAGAGAGAAGGCCCATGAAGGGTTTCTACATCTCCCTATACCTATTGATGTCTTTCTTGATCTTATCCGCCTCTTGTGTGGACTCTAACTCCTTTTCCTTCCAAGGGAAATATCCTCAAACCTTCGGTGTCACTATGGGCTCTCCTCTCTCTCCTGTCCTTGCTTATCTTTATATGGAATACTTCGAGACTGTTCTTCTTCCTACCAGCGATGTGCAACCTTCACTCTGGCTGTGCTATGTGGATGACATCTTTGCTCTGTGACCTCATGACTCGTCTCTTCCAACCTTTTCTTGAAACTCTTAATAATCTTGCCCCTTCCATTAAGTTTAAAGCTAAATGGGAATCTAATTCCTTGCTTCCTTTCCTTGATGTTTATGTCCACCGCTCAGATACAGGTTTTTCCTTTTCCGTTTACTGAAAACCTATGCACAGTGGCATGTACATTCACTACTTTTCCTATCATGCTTCCCCTGTCAAGAAAAGTGTTCTTATCTCCCTCTTTCTCCATGCCCTCCGCATCTGTGATCCTCAGTTCCTTCCAGCAGAAATTTCCACTCTTCATAATTCGTTTCCCCGTCTTGGCTACCCTTCCCATTTCATAGACTCTGCCCTCTCACGTGCTAAACGTAATTTCTTCTCTCCCAAACTCTCCACTCCTGGGAACACTTCTGTCCTCTGCCTTCCCTACATTTCTGGTCTTTCTAATCTCAACAATTCTTTCCATCCCTTAGACATCAAGCTTACTTACCGCCAGACTAACACTCTTCGCACTAATCTCGTTCATACCTCTCCTCCCTCTACAGATGTTCCTGGTGTCTACTCTATTTCTTGCTCCTCCTGTCCTCTTCAATACAGTGGACCCTCACCTAATGATATTAATTGGTATCTGAGAACGAATATCGTTAGGCGAGTTTTTTAGCATTAGCCGAGGCAAAAGTTAGCGTTAAAATGTAACGTTTGGCGAATTTAACATTATGCGATGCGTTTGTTAGGCGAGGGTCCACTGTACTTTGGAGAAACTGGTCGATCTCTTTCTGACAGACTTAGGGAGCACAAAAATAGTGTTAGGCTTGCCGACACTAACAATGCTCTGTTCTGTCATGTCAGAGATCACAGCCATCCTATTGACTGGTCTTCCGCTAAAACTGTCTTCCCTACTTCCAACTCTAACAGTCGCAGTCTAGTTGAATCCTCTCTAATACACAACTTTCCTTGTATGAATCTTAGTCCTGGCTTCGTCTCTGTAGATGCCTTCTTCTCCCACTACATTGCAAAATGCTCCCAACTTCAGAACACCCGTGACTTAACCTGATTCCTCATTTTTTCTTTTTCTTCTTCTCCCTCTTCCCCTTTCCTCTTTCCTTCTTTTTTCTCCTCTGGGTTGTCTTTCTTTCTTCTGTCTCGTGTTTCTGTTCCTTCATTATTTATTTCATCACTTCCCCTTCCCCCCACCTCTGTGCACTTGCTCTCCCTCTGTGGGCACCTAGCTCCCTTGCAGTGCTCCCCTTTCTTTGTATTTGACTGGCTCCTCCTCCTTAATTCCCCACTACTACTACTACTACTACTACCACCACCACCACCACTACTACTACTAATACTACTACTACTGCTGCTACTGCTACTACTGCTACTGCTACTACTGCTACTACTACTACTGCTACTACTACTACTACTACTACTACTACTGCTACTACTACTGCTACTACTACTACTACTAATACTGCTACTACTAATACTGCTACTACTAATACTGCTACTACTAATACTGCTACTACTAATACTGCTACTACTAATACTGCTACTACTAATACTGCTACTACTAATACTGCTACTGCTACTGCTACTACTGCTACTGCTACTACTGCTACTGCTACTACTACTGCTACTGCTACTGCTACTACTGCTGCTTCTACTACTACCACCACTACTGCTTCTACTACTACCACCACTACTGCTTCTACTACTACCACCACTACTGCTTCTACTACTACCACCACTACTGCTTCTACTACTACCACCACTACTGCTTCTACTACTACCACCACTACTGCTTCTACTACTACCACCACTACTGCTTCTACTACTACCACCACTACTGCTTCTACTACTACCACCACTACTGCTTCTACTACTACCACCACTACTGCTTCTACTACTACCACCACTACTGCTTCTACTACTACCCCCACTACTGCTTCTACTACTACCACCACTACTGCTTCTACTACTACCACCACTACCTCTTCCTGCCTATATATACCCGTCCTGCTCCACTTCTGGTTAGTGTGACTTTGTAAATGGTCCAAGTCGGATCGAAACGTCGTCGTAAGCTCCTCTTTTCTATGTGCGGGTTATTTGTGTATCGTTCCAGTCACGGTATTGTGCCTTTTTTGTTATGTATATTATCATGTATCTCTCTCACCTATGTTCCAGGGAATACAAATCAAGGGACTTCAATCATTCCCAGCAATTTAGGTGCCTTATCACATTAATGTGTGCCTTGAAAGCTCTTTGTACACTCTCCAGGTCAGCAATGTCGCCAGCTTTGAAGGGGGCAGTTAGTGTACAGAAGTATTCCAGCCTAGAGAGAACAAGCGATTTGAAGAGAATCATCATGGGCTTGGCGTCCCTAGTTTTGAAGGTTCTCATTATCCATCCTGTCATTTTTCCAGCAGATGCAATAGATACATTGTTGTGGTCTTTGAAGGTGAGAACCTCTGACATTATCACTCCCAGGTCCTTCACATTACTTTTTCGCTCTACTGTATGGTTAGAATTTGTAGAGTACCCTGATAGTTTTAATTTCCTCAAGTTTTCCATATTTGAGTAGTTGAAATTTCTCTTCATTGAACTTCATATTGTTTTAAGTGGCCCATTTGAAGATTTGGTTGATGTCCACTTAGAGTTTTGCTATGTCTTCAATGCAGGTCACTGTCATGGCAATTCAGGTGTCATCCGCAAAAGAAGACACGGAGCTATGGCTTATATCTCTGTCTATGTCAGATATGAGGATGAGGAACAGGATGGAGTGAGTACTGTACCTTGTGGAACAGAGCTTTTCACTGTAGCTGCCTCAGATTTTACTCTGTTTACTATTACTCTTTGTGTTCTCTTTACATGTCAGAAAGTTATAGAACCATCTACCAACTTTTCCTGTTTTTCCTTTATCATGCATTTTGTGCGCTATTACTCATACTTGAATTTTTCTTTAGATCTGTTTAACCCTTTGACTGTTGCAAGCCCCTTTCTGAAACTGTCATTCTTTGACGCAAAATTTTTGGAAAAGAAAAATTATTTTTTCTTATGAAATGATAGAGAATCTTTTCCCGATGGTAATGACACCAAAAGTACGAAATTTGGTCAAAAACTCACGGAATTACGCTCCCGCGAAGTTAGCGGTCTCGGCAACATTTATGCATCGGCGATTTCGCCGACTTTGAGCCCTGTTTTTGCCCAATTCCATTTTTCCAGTTGACCAAACTCATAGCTATTTCTTTAGAGCTCCATTTTTTTTTTTTTTATCAATTGAAAACAAGAAACTGCCCATTTACCGATTTGAACTACCAAATAAAGTGGTCAGAAATTGGCAATTTGGTCAATTTCATGCAAATTAAAAAAGATGCCAATTTCAAAATAGGGTCCAGAATAAACAATGTAGACATTCTTGACACTAAAATAACATATCCTCTGTTCATTAGTCACGTCTCTAGGCTTTCTATTTTGATTTTTTATTCATACAAAAAATACAAAATTTACTGTTATGCAGACTACTGCATTATTGTAAAAATGGTATAAATAATATCAGTGCACTAGTGAAAGAATATTAGACTCCCCAGTTGACGTGTATTGGACGTGTGGTGTAATTTGCTTACTCCTGAACATTGGTAAAAATCGAACATTTCTGCTATTTTGAGCTCAATTTCAAGGTCGTTTTCATCATGAAAGTAATGAAAATCATCTCTATTTCTATAATATGTTTTCCATTTTATCACCTGAGACCATGAAAACAGGAATACAACGATAAATACTATAAGAAAATACACCTCAAAGTCGGCGTTTTAATCCAAAAAAAGTTTTTTTTTTCTCATTATGCACTGTGTACTGCAGGATTTTTTTATGTGGTGCACACTGACCACACAGACCCATTCTCTCACATGTGGGCCTACCAGCTTTCTCCTGCTTGATTTGAAGCCGCTAGAATTATTGAGTACATATACGTCCGAAACACTGACTCGTAAGACGTATATATACGACCAAAACAGTCAAAGGGTTAAAATACAGCCTCTCCTCACTTAACGACAGAGTTCCGTTCCTAAGACCACGTCAGTAAATGAATTCATCACTAAGTGAAGAGCATACTATAGTGGTACTGGGTATGTGTCAACCATCACTGATATTGTTTTAATGTCACATTTGCACTATTTATAACATTTCTGGTATAATTTTAAATGTATACTGTAATAAACAGAATAGAGGAAATCAGCTCTTATATTCATTATTTAGGTATGCATACTGCTCAGAGAGCCCGTCGTAAGTCAAAGTCGTTGGTATACAAGTACATCGCTAAGTGAGGAGTGGCTGTAATACGATGAATGCAGACATACTTGAATTTTGTTTTTAACTAACATGTGTCAATTAAGCTCAAGAGTGTGTCTGAATGTTTTAACTTGTAGCATGTCAAAGGTTCATTGAGATTTTCTGAGTATCTATCAACTATACAAAATATTTGTGAGTGCATTAACTAAGAGTATGGTATACTCATTTAATTTTTCCCTCCTTGAAGGAGGAGTGCCCTGATGCTGGTGTTATACTCTTGGTCCAAAAAAGCAGAATTAAGGAAACAGTCACCATCATTCATTAGATGGTTTCTTGCCAAAAGTGCATAGACATTGCAATTCAGAATACCCTCTGAAATTTTAGGCAAAAGGTTATGTGTAACTAATGCAACATTTTATTGTGGCAATGTTTCGCTCTCCAGAACCTTTGTCAAGCCATTAAGACATGACAAAGCTCCTGGAGAGTGAAACGTTGCCACAATAAAATGTTGCATTAGTTGCACTAGGGTCCTTTTGCCTAAAATACTGTCGGTAATTCTATCATTATAAATACCCTCTAAAATGTAACATCCCCCCCTCTATTTAACCCTCCCCCCTTTCTTTATACCAAATTTTAGTACCTCACATGCCCCAGGCACTATCACCCCTATGAGTTAAGTAAGTAAGTAAGTAAGTTTATTCAGGTATACACAAATACAGTTACATATAATTATCATACATAGCAGCATATGTGTAGAGAACCTAGGATAACCCAAAAAAGTCAGACAGTGACTTATTTCCATTGGGGTCCTTTTACCTTATTATTATAATATAAAGGTTATAATATTTTTTATTATTCTACAATGAAGATAACATCTTATTATCATACTAAAAAGACTATCTACTTCACCAAGGTCATTAAGACTATCTACAATACGAGGGTCATTACTAGGAATAAGGTAAAATTTACACGTATGTTAGCTAAAAAATAGAAAATCATTCCCCTCCCTTTCTGTAGCTACATTCATCAGACACCTTTTGGCACTCTTCTTGAACTGGTTCATGCTATGACTGGCTTTGATATGTGCAGGCAGGCAGCCTATAGTTGCTTACATCAGACCTACTATTTTTCTTGAAGATAGGAGTAACTCTGGCCTCCTTGAACCCCTCCAGTACGGTATTAGTGGTGATTGATAGATTTATTATGTGAGCAATAGGGATTGACAGTTCAGAAGCACCATCTTTTAGGAACTTAGACGGGATGTTATCAGGGCCTGTGCTCTTAGTTGGGTTTAACCTGCTTAGTTCTTTTTGAATAAAGTCATGAGATACACTTACTAGTTGACAACTGTTTGGGGTTACCCCTTTATTGGTATAGTATGTTTGAAACTTACCAGAGTCTGTGTTAAAGGTATTTGATGCAGCTGGTAGTTTACTTACTAGTGTTGATGCAACAGATGTGTAGTATGAATTAAAGCAATTTGCCACCTTAGATGTTTCGTGGCATACCTCTTTATCGATAGTGAGTACTATGTTAGACCTATCTACTGGCTTATGGCTATACCCCAACTGTTTTAGTTGTTGCCAGAGCTTTCTGGGGTTATGCTTATACTCTTCAATTTTTGAGCAATAGTGCTTTGCCTTTGCTCCTTTTATAAGTCTCTGTACTCTGTTCCTCACCCTTTGGAATTCATTTAGTGCTGCAATATCCTGTCTGTTTGCTTTAAATCTTTTTAGCAGCTGGTCTCTGAATTTCATATTATCTAATATCTCAGTAGTCATCCAGGGTTCAGTTCTTCGTTTAATCCTAACCTCTTTAACTGGTGCAATATAATCAAGGATGGTAGTGAACATTGTTTTGAATTTTTCCCAGGCATCGTTTACATCCGTGCAACTTGTTATCTCTGTCCAGTCACAATTGTGTAGCCTATTTACCAGTGTTTCTTTACTGTAGTTTCTAGTTGACCTCATTTTTATTGTCCTGTGTAGGCCTATCCTATCCCTAGTGATTTTCCTGGTGCAGTAAATGATGAAATGATCACTAAGACCTGTGGTAATGACGCCTGACTGGCTAATGTTCTCAGAGCGGTTACAAAGTATGTGGTCAATTAGGGTGGCTGAGAACTGTGTGATCCGGGTTGGAGTATTAATTAGTTGAGTGTAACTATTTAATCCTAGAATTTGCTTATACCTTTTGCATAGCCCGTTATTTTGCTGCTGAAAACAGATATTGAAGTCGCCCAGTATTATTGTCTCGCAATTGTTTTCAACTCCGGACAAGACTCTGGAAAAGTCTTCTAAGAACTGGTCCTGGGTAGGAGGGCGGTAACTAGTTCCTACTAAGATGGGTTTGGTCTTAGGAAGCAGCACTTCAAACCATAGAATCTCCAGTTTATTGTTATTTAAATCAGGTCTTGGGTTGTAAGCTAAGTCATTTCTAATGTAGGCACATACTCCACCACCCTTTCTGTTCCTATCTAAGCGTTTTATATTGTAACCATCTATTTTGACCTCATCGTCAGTCACCGTATCATCCAACAAAGATTCAGAGATGGTTATAACTGCCGCCCTAATTTTGTTAGCTAGAATCCTAATCTCTGCCAATTTAGGAAGAAGTGATCTTGCATTGACATGAATAAAGTGAAGGCCTGTTTTCATAAAACAATCATATTCATCAATATATGGCAATGGGTCATTTGTATTAAAATTAGGTAAATCAATGTCATCACTGCTAAAGGGTAACTGTGCCAAAGTGCATTTGTTACACACAAAATGAATTCTGGCACCGTTGCTATAATTGTACATACATCCATCATGCACCCACCCCTTACACATTTTACATAAGGTGCCTTTTCTGTTTTTCATGCATACTTTAGTACAGTGTATGCACCTGTTTGGTAGTGTTTGAGATAATAATGGCTGTATTGTCTCACATTGACCTATGTATGCATTACATATGGAGTTAAGGTTATCATTCCTAGCTACTAGACCGTCATTGTCGCCGTCATTTATCTGTCTGTTTTGCCTCTGCACATTAGTTTGAGGTCTTGGATTAATTTGGATATCACCACTTAAGAGCGCTACAATAAGAGCTGTGTGCCACTGTTTTTGTTTGGGTATGCGGTGGTGCCATACCTTGCGGTGATAGTGATATTTACTTTTCTGGTAGGATGGCAACTGTTGGGCTTTTACTGTCCAGGGCGCTGTTACTCCATTCACCTTTTCCAGCCCCCATGACTGATTTCTTTCTTCATGGAACTGAAGAAGAAATATAAATATAATTATGGCAGCCTGTACCCCCCTAATGCCTGCCATTTTCACTCTTCGCTCTTTTACTCATATACAATAACATTTATTTCTCTTTTCCAGTCCCTAGTACACTTAGTATCTGCTTTAGCAATCACCACTGAATTACTAGTAAAATTTCCTCTTCAAAACCCTCTTCACTGCTCACTTTTCCCTTAACTTCACAAAACCCTTACAGTTAACCCCTTATTACACACTCCCCTTCCCATTCACTTCACAGTCTGGCTTCCCCAATTAACTTCTAACTCCTTTCCATTCTGGTAGATCAGAAAGGTTTAATCCATGGTTTTATCCTTCCAAATCCCCCTCAATTCCATTTATCAGGGGTTGTGTGGTGTTGTTGTCTCCTGACCTGTTCTGCTGACTCAGCCATTTTTAAAACACTGAGGGGAGTAACGCCACCTACAACCTGACTTTCCTTGAGTTTATAGATATATTTGGCGTTTTCTGCTATGATTCTCTCACTGTACACTGGTCAGCTGAATATAGGTCAGCTACTAAAACATTAACCTTGACTGTTTAACTATTCACTTCTTTCTCACGACTGGCACTGAGGGATATCTGACCTATAACCTAGGAGTTTTGTACTATTGATTTGACGATGTCTCCTGTGTTTCCCTCTCGTTAGCACTGGTACAGGTGATATGATGGTGGTACAGATATGATGCTACTGTCAAGTGTCAAGAGTTTAGTGCTTTCCCATGCACATAAATTGAATGAATATAGCTACCATGTAGTCATTATTATTACTGTATATTTAGGGGTAATACAACACCTCAAGAAAGAAATAAAGATAATCAGGTTCAATCCAATGAAAAAGGGGGATGGACAGGTCCATTTCTTTGGATCAAGAGCCCAGCATCAAGGAGCTTTCCTCATGGAGTACCAAGCAGTCAAAACAAACATATTAATCAACAAATAGGTGCAATGTGCCATCACAGAGTAATATATTTAAAAAATTTTTTGAGTATAACATTTGTTTACAACACTATAACTGTCTTCATGGTGGTCACAACCTGCTTTTAATGCTATTAATGTAATACAAGTGCATATACCTCACTAATATGGTGAGTTGGGCTGCAGAGTGCTGCTGTACAGCGAATCACAACCTTTTTTCACTTGCTAGTGCATATAAAAGCCTGAAAACATATTTGCACTCTTATTTATTAAGTATTTAATAGCACTAGGTCTAATAAAACAGAGCAAAAGTAACAATAATGTACAAATTTAAAATTGCCAAAAACCATCTAAAGAGCAAGGCAATTGCTTAAAATAATAAACATGAACATAAATGACAAGCGCTGTATTACTGAAGCACCCTAAAGCGAGAGCTGTATTAACGAGGTATGTCTGTACATGCACACATTGATGGTAGTGAGGAATAGCAATGCTCTTTTCAGTCATTAACTCTTATTTTTATTACATTATAGTCATTCTGCAAGGACCTTATTTGACCAGACTACATCTGTCATGTCACAATGAAGCATTTTAATGATGCAAGTACAATCATGATACTATAATATCACCATAATACATGTATTACAGTATTGCAACATGATACCACAGTATTAAGCTATAATACCACAGTACTGCACCATAATACCACAGCACTGCACCATAATACTACTTTATTGCACCATAATCCCTTGGTACTGCTTCAAAAATATCACAGCACTGCACCATAATATCACAGATAATTTCAGGGGTCACTGACCTCAGCCCAAAAAAATCCTGAACCCGTGGAACATCAATACAGGTACTCCTCACTTAACGACAGAGTTCTGTTCCTAAGAGTAGGTCGGTAAGTGAATTAGTCGCTAAGTGAGGAGCATACTACTGTACTGGTAGTGGGTCTGTGTCAACCATCTTTGGATACTGTTTTAATGTCACGGTTGCACCACTTATAACATTTTTAGTATTTTTTTAAATGTTTATACAGTAGTGTACTGTATACTGTAATAAACAAAACAGAGGAAATCAGCTGGTCGTAAGTCTGAGCAATCGGTAAACAGTTAAGCCATTAAGTGAGGAGTATCTGTATACACATTTATTCAGCAGTGTGAAAAACACTGCCTTCTAAAACTAGTACAATGAGCTCTTATTTATCTAAAAAAAATAAAGATTTAAGACTAACATTGTCGAGTTCGGTGGCTTTAAGATGGCACTCGTTCTCAGTCTTGTGTAGCTGTTCCCTTTGTGCCTCAATGACCTCCTGCAGGCGGGTCACCACCTTCAGGTCTATCTCTGGTGTGGCTCCTGTGGGACAAACAATTACAAGTCACTCAGAAACATTAATTCATGGGAAAGTGTAGGAGTCACACAGCACCTGGGAGGAATGGGAGACATTCAGGTTCAAAGAAAGGGGATGGCAAGTTCAAATAACTGTGCAATCCTAAAAAGGAATCCCTGTATTCCATAAGCCCAGCCTCCTTTATCTTAACCCTTTGACTGTTTCGGTTGTATATATACGTCTTATGAGCCAATGTGTTTGACGTATATATGCTCAAAAATTCTAGTGGCTTCAAATCAAGCAGGAGAAAGCTGGTAGGCCTACATGTGAGAGAATGGGTCTGTGTGCACCATATAAAAAAAATCCTGCAGCACGCAGTGCATAATGAGAAAAAAAACTCCGGCCATGTTTTTGGATTAAAACGCCGACTCTGAGGTGTATTTTTGTATAGTTTTTATGTTTATATTCTCGTTTTCGTAGTTACATTTGATAGAATGGAAAACATATTATAGAAATAGATGTGATTTTGATTGGTTTTCTTATGAAAAGGACCTTTAAATGGAGTTCAAAGTAGGGGAAATGTTTGATTTTTGCCAATGTTCAAGAGTAAACAAATGATGTCATTGTCCAATAAATGTCCAACTAGCCATTGTAATATGCAGTCACAAATAGGTTGATGTTATTTATACAATTATTACAATATTGCAGTAGTCTGCATAACAGTAAATCTTCTATTTTTTGGGTGAATAAAAATTCAAAATAGAAAGCAAGAGGATTATAATAGGGGCCTGGAGACTGACTGATGAACAGAGAAAATGTTATTTTAGTGCCAGAAATGTCTGCATTGTTCATTCTGGACCCTATTTTGAAATTGACACATTTTTTAATTTGCATGAAATTGGACAAATTGCTAATTTCTGACCACTTTATTGGGTAGTTGAAATCGGTAAATGGGCAGTTTCTTGTACTCAATCGATAGAACAAATGGAGTTCTAAAGAAACAGTCATGAGTTTGGTCAGCTGGAACAACAGAATTAGCCAAAAATAGGGCTCAAATTGGGCGAAATCACCGATTCGTAAATATTGCCGAGGTCGCTAACTTTACAAGAGCGTAATTCCATAAGTTTTCCATTAAATTTCGTACTTTTAGTGTCATTACCATCGGGAAAAGATTCTCTATCATTTCATAGGAAAAAAATTTTTTTTATTTTTTTTTTTAAATATTTTGCGACACCAGGAGACACCTCAGGATTTGGGGTTGCGACAGTGAAAGAGTTAATGCAATGCAAAAAGAATATTGAAGGGTGGTCATAAAATTCCTATGAAGCAAAACATAAATATGTACGTATACTGTACACTACATAAGAATTTTTTAAATTTTCAACCCAGAGGGTTAGTCACCCAGGATAACCCTATGAAGTCAGTGTCATCGTGGACCATCTTATTTCCATCGGAATCCTTTAATCTTCTCCTATAGTCAATTAACACCTAGGTACCTACTTACTGCTAGGTAAACAGGGGCAGCAGGGATAAGGAAACGTTTATTTCCACCTGTGCTGGGCATGCAGGAATATAACTAGAATTAAAGTTAAGAGGACTGGTCAGATTGTGCACCCTCTTCCGCTACACAGAGCGAACAAGTTAGTCAATGCTTGGGCTGCTACATTTAGCTATGACAATCTTCCCTGTACCATACAAATGAAATTAATGGACAAAGATGATACCAGGGAGCGACTGATTTGTTTTAAGCTCAGGTTTGAGCTCGATGCTGCACTAAGGATAAATCCACATCACCTTAGAAGGATGCTCTTGCTTACAGCATACATGTACTTAGATTGTCATGCCGAGTACCAGGTAATCTTTCACTTGAATTATACAACATGAGCTATGTAACTGGGTAGCTCCCTAAATCATGCACCAATAGCCTCATCATTCCCATTCCAAAACCCAATGGAAATAAGTCACTGACTTTTTTTGGGTTATCCTTGGTAATCTACACATATGCTGCTATGCTTAACAATTCACGAACAGGCAAAATTATTTACAAACATTGTCTCTACGTCCACAGCAGGACTTGAACCTGCAAACTCTGTATCAGACCCCAGACATCTAGGGTCTGGCTCTGTGGTAAAGTACTGTGGACTCTGATACAGAGTTTGTGTTTGCAGATTCGAATCCTGCTGTGGATGTAGAGACAATGTTTGTATATATTACTGCTATGTATGATAATACATGTAACTGTATTTATATGTACCTATACCTGAATAAACCTAATCACAATACATTTGCTTAATCAAAATACATTTTGTCAAATATCTCTTACTACAGTAGTTGCTTTGTATAAAAAACATCTGAGAGGTAGATTCTAAATCATCTCATGCACAGAATCAAATAATGTCTGTTTGGCTTCATGCATGGCTGGAGTGTTGATCACTGCATAACCACCTTTCTCACCCTGCACATTGACAGCTCCTACACTACCTTCCTTGACCTTAAATCTACCTTTGATACAGCTAAGCTACATGTTATCGTTAGTGAACTTGCCAGGATGGATGTAGGAGGATGACTTCTGATGGATTAAAAGTTACAATTCAAAAAGTTTTTCGTTGTTGTTCCAAGGGCAACTCATTATTGTAATTACAGAATCTCAATGTAAACTTGCAAGGAAATAAAAATTGTATTGTAGTGTATTGTAAAGACTGAATTAGAAACCCCACAGGGAGGTGTCCTCACTCCCACCTTATTCAGTATTTTAATTAATGCTTAACTAATTGCCATGCCAAGCCAGCCCGGCCATTATATGATTTGCTTTGCTGATATAATGATTCACATCACAACACCAGATACTCTAATACCTTTGTCTGATTTTTTTTTGGGGGGGAGGGGGGGGGTTATCCTAAGTAATTTACACTTGTTAAATTATTTATGACAATTGCACTTACGTGTACCATATACTGTGCTCATGTCAAGACTGCACTTCTCCTCGACAGAGAGTCTGAAGGACCAAGTTGCATGATGGTTTTTGGCTAGAATATGTAACCAGATACAGGCACTCAGGATTTGAGGTCCCACTTCTTGGACTTGTTGTAACAGACTTTATTGCAAATACAAAGAAAGGCTGAGAGCTCTTAAGAGCTGTGGTAGATTTTCATCCCCGATATGGTAATGTTAAAATTGTGAAACATTATGTACATATTTAGCTTACATTAGATCACTGGTTATGCCACACCCCGACTTGCTCTTGTGTCTGACTGGAAGCTTGGAGGGCTGGAAAAATTGCAGAATGAAGTAATGAGGATCATTCTAGGATGCCCTCATTTGCCAAAATTCTAAACGTGCCGAAACAAGTTCATAATCAAAGCATCAGATATCGTGTCACTGAAAAAATGTCTGACTTTTTTGGATTATCCTAGGTGATTCACACATATATGTTACTATGTAGGATTATGTGTAACTGTATCAATAAAATAATAATAAAATCATTTTTCAATGTGTATCTATCCCTAAATATACTTACTCACTGGGGATCAACATGTTCAGGAAAACCCACTCAAACTATCCCTCATTTCCCCTCAAAAAAATTCTTAAATCACAGCAAAAGCTTTGCCATGAAGCCAAGCAGGATGCCTTAAGCTGCCAGATGCCCCATGGGTTAGAAGAAACACCAGACCACCAATGAAATAACGTAAGCTGCTATCGCCCAAAAGCCTCCCTTCCTTACCTCTAACACTATGGACTCATCATTTATCCTTCAGGACGAAATCACCATCATCATCATCACTTGCCTTGTATTTTCCCCACCAGGAGTTTTGAACAAAGTCACTTTGAGATAACGCTCATCTCCAAACCTCCCAAAAATGAAGTTTCCTGAAGTTGACTCTACAAGAACTCTCAAGATCATCAACCAGGACCTCCACCCTAGTATATTTACCCCTTAATTATCCATGTAAGTGAGCATCAATGTGCTCATACCCCTGCAGTAAACAAGTAAGAATATTTAGGCACAGGTATATGTAAGTACAATTATCATAGTGTAAATTACCTATGATAATTCATCTCTCCATTCACTATCCCAGGACCACAAGATGCCATGTCTTCCTCTCTCCCTGGCACCCACTGCTGACACCTCTGTCACAGAAGCTCAAGCCGCCATCTGTCACAGAAGTTGCTGAAGGCATCATATGCCGTTTTCCATGAATAGAGAGATTAAACCACCGTCAACTAGAGCCTAGCAGTGATCAAAGCCGACAGCCACGTCCCTGGCCGTGACGGGTAAAAAACTTTCTTTTACACCACATCCAAGGAACTATACACAAGACTCTGCAACACTATTGTAAAATTCGCCAGCAACCCTCCCTACATCTCAATTAGTAAGTTTATTTACATACAGATACACATAAACACACAAATTCTCATGCATAGTAACGTGTGTAAATTACCTAGGATTACCCCCCCATTGGGGTCCTTAATTTTGTTAAATGACACATCAACGATAACATTCCCCTCGGTACAGTACTTCACTAAGCATTTACTTGGGAAGATGCTAGTTCAGACTTTGCCTTTGTGGTCTTGTAAGGATTCATCCCTACGATCACAACACTGTCCTCTAATTATGTATTATTATTATTATTATTATTATTATTATTATTAAAAGACAGGCGTCAAGCCTTTTATTTGTCATCAATATGACCATCTCTCTGGTCAAATTCAAATTTATTTATTTCTTTGCAAGTAGTACATTGAGATTATGTATTTACAATAATGGGCTGCAATGCAAAGAAAGCCTCTATCATGCTTAGGCATTATGGGCCGACTTAATTTATTGGCTTATTTACTACTTAACACTAAAGAAATTTATCATAGTTGTACAGTAAATCTATTAATTATTAGTGAATCTAATTTATATAAACCAAAGGATATATTCCTATATTCAAAAATGCTTTTTGTGAAACATGATTCAATTATATTCCTGTCGACAATGGACAATAGGTTCAAAAGTAAATATTGAAATTATGTTATGGGAATACTGAGTATTGAGCATTTAGTCTAGGGTGATTAAGTGGCTTTTGAGAAGAGTCTTAAATTGATTTTCAGACCGGATTACTTTAGTATTTTCTGGTACTGAATTCCAAATTTTGGGGGCCTTTATGTGCACAGTTTTTACACAGGATGATATGGACACGGGATACATCAAAAAGAGATCTATGTCTTGTGTTATGGTCATGTGTCCTGTTAAGGTTGGTGTGAAGTTTGAGTGGAGGGTTTATGTTTATGTGTATTGTTCTATGTATGTAGTAGGTACATGAATAAGTATGAATGTTCTTTATGGTGAGCAGATTTAGACTTTTGAATATTGGTGGAGTATGCTGTCAGGAGTGAGAATTTGTTATCATTCTGACTGCTGCCTTTTGCTGGATTATTAGTGGTCTTAGGTGATTTAATGGTCTTGGTCTTGTAGTTTCTTCCATACATTTACTTAATTATATCTGTACTATCGTTCTACTGACTCTGCAAAAACTTCAACCATGACTCACGTCTTAATTAAATTACAAGTCAACAATAGATCAACACAAATGTCCCGTGCCGCACTTATTCTCCACTCTGGCTGACATATTCTAGTTACTGATACAATGATTACGTCAAAAATAAAATAAAATTACACTTAATATTCCTCACAAAAAATAACACCATTCAATGTCCTAAACTAAATATTGCTCAAAATGTCTCGCCAAAAAATAAAAATAACACCATTAATGATCCTCAAAGCTGATCACACCTGGGGAGCTTGTCTGGCAAGTGGTGTATGAGACCTCATATGAGGGGTAAAGGACTGAAGAGCCTGGCACAGAAAACCACGTGAGGGCTTTAGTGCCAATTGGTCTGGTAGCGTAAAGGACTGTAGTGCCAGCTGAACAGCAGTCCAACTTGTAGATCCGCTCATTGATTGATGAGCAACGATTTGTTGACTTAAGAAGAAAATGTACATTTGTTGTGCACTGGTGTTAAGGGAAAGACTCCTGACATCATACAGTGCAGGGCCAGACTCCACATCTTCTGGAGAGATCCTGACATCATCCAGTGTAGAGCCAAACTCCAGATCAACTGGAGAGAACCTTAAATATGTGGGGCCACTCCACATCTTGTGGAGTGCTGGAGTGAAGACTTCTGCGCAATTAGTTGTAAATGGAAAAGGTAACAGCAGCATACACAAAATTACCTTTACTTCCCACCACCAAAAAAAAGTAATCCTTCAGACCATACCATATCTTCTGGCTCCAGGGATTTAAATGCCTGCATTGGGAGGCGAACTTGAATGTACTGAAGTACCACACCAGCTTTTTCTACATAATCATCTGCCCAGAAGCCAGCATACAACACCCAAACTTGCATGAAGGCAAATCCGAAGGTAGGGGCAGCAAAGCTAAAAATCCAGATTGCTACTACAGTAGTGAGTGTTATGGTACATGTCTTTAAAGATGATTTTACTTCTTGTGTGTCATTAGTTAATTCGTTACCAAAAAATTACTGTCAACAGTTATAAATTCATGAATACCAAAATGGTATACAATACTGACAGGTTGGTAGGTAAGACACATAAGCAACAGTTAGGCAACTTTATTCCAAAATATTTCGCCTACACAGTAGGCTTCTTCAGTTGAGTACAGAAAGTAGGCAGGAGCAGTAGAGATATGAAGACGATGTAATCAGTCCATCACCCTTGAAGTCGTAGATTTGAGGTTGTCAGTCCCTCAGCCTGGCGAAGTTCTGTTCCGTAGTCTGGAACTATCTGAAGATCAAGCATGTATGTATAATGTTCGCCAAGACCATAGTCCTGGCACGGGTCTCAATCTTGCGATGACCCATCTCTGGCTCCCGAGGGAGAGAGGGTTCTACAATGATGCAACGTATGCTGCTCAAGCAATCTTCTGGTCAGTTCATCTGGTGCATCTCATAAGCGACAACACCACATGTACAGTGGTCCCTCGATAATCGTAGGGCTCGAGAGTCGTAATTTTCGGAAATCATAGCGATATTTTTGTCAAAACATGGGCTCACTAATTGTAGATTGACTCGCGAATAGTAATTCGTCCAGGATGCGTACTCACGCTCTGAGCCGGGGCGGCCTCCCTTCCCAGCCAGTGTGGCATTGTTTACCAGTGAGTGACGGTCCCCTCACTTGCTCATACGAAATATTTCATAATATTCCATTCATTTTAGTGCTTGCAAGTACTAAATAAGCTACCATGGCTCCAAAGAAAGCTGCTAGTGCCAAGCCTTTGGTAAAGAAGTTGAGAAATATGACTGAATTTAAGAAAAACATCATTGAACAATATGAAAGTGGCGTACATGTGGCCGAACTGGCCAGGATGTATAACAAACCCTATACAACCATATCTTCCATCGTGGCCAAGAAAAAGGAAATCAAGGACGCTGTTGTTGCAAAGGGGGTAAATATGCTGACAAAAATGAGATCACCAGTACTCGAAAAGGCCGAGAAGTTATTATTGGTGTGGATAAATGAGAAATAATTAGCAGGAGATAGTATTATGAAGTCGATTATTTGTGAAAAGGCTAGGCAGTTGCACGATGATCTGGTAAAGAAATTGCCTGCAATTAGCGGTGATGTGAGTGAATTTAAGGCCAGCAAAGGTTGGTTCGAGAGATTTAAGAACCATAGTGGCATACACAGTGTGGTAAGGCATGGTGAGGCTGCCAGTTCGGACCACAAAGTGGCTGAAAAATATGTGCATGAATTCAAGGAGTACATAGAGGCTGAAGGACTGAAACCTGAACAAGTGTTCAATTGTGACGAAACAGGCCTCTTTTGGAAGAAAATGCCAAAGAGGACCTTCATTACACAGGAGGAAAAGGCACTGCCAGGACACAAGCCTATGAAAGACAGGCTGACGCTCATGTTCTATGCTAATGCTAGTGGGGATTTCAGAGAGAAGCCGTTACTAGTGTACCATTCTGAAAATCCCAGTGTGCTCAGGAAAAACAATGTTATGAAGAGTAAATTGTGTGTGTTTTGGAAATCTAATAGTAAGGCATGGGTCATGAGGGAAATTTTTGTCGAGTGGTTCAATGAAGTGTTTGGCCCTCGTGTGAAGAATTACCTCCTGGAAAAGAAATTGGATCTCAAGTGCCTCCTAGTAATGGACAATGCACCTGCTCATCCTCCAAACTTGAATGACCTAATTTTCGAGGAGTTTGGGTTCATTATAGTAAAGTTCTTGCCCCCGAATACCACTCCTCTCCTCCAGCCCATGGACCAGCAGGTCATTGCAAACTTTAAAAAACTCTACACCAAAGCAATGTTTCAAAGGTGCTTGAATGTGACCTCAGACACTCACTTGACCCTAAGAGATTTTTAGAGAGAACACTTCAGCATCCTCCATTGCATAACCCTTATAGGTACGGCTTGGGAGGGAGTGACTACCAGGACTTTGAACTCTGCTTGGAGAAAATTGTGACCAGATTGTGTCGACAAGAGGGATTTTGAAGGGTTTGGGGCTGACCCTGATGAGCCTATGTCTGTTGTTGAATCTATTGTGGCACTGGGGAGTTCCATGGGGTTGGATGTGAGTTTGGAGGATGTGGAAGAGTTGGTGGAAGACCACAACGAAGAGCTCACCACTGAGGAGCTGCAAGAGCTTCAGCAGGAAGAGCAACAGATCGCAGCTCAGAATCTTGCTGCAGAGGAGGAGGAAGAGAGATGGAAGAAGTTGCCTTCTTCAGAAATTAAGGAGATTTTTGAAATGTGAGGTAAGATGGAAAGATTTATGGAGAAACATCACCCTGACAAGGCTGTTGCAAGCCATGTTGGCAACATGTACAGTGACAAAGTCTTGGCCCATTTTAGGGAAGTGTTAGAGAGATGCCAGAAACAGAGCTCTCTGGACAGTTATTTTGTGAGACAGGACTCCAGTGACTCTCAAGGTGGTCCTAGTGGCATTAAGAAACAGAGAAGAGAAGTAACCCCAGAAAAGCAATTGGTACCTGAGGTGTTGATGGAAGGGGATTCCCCTTCCAAACTGTAAATAATCCAATCTCTCTCCTCCTCCAGTCTTCCATACACTAAGAAGAATCGCCAATAAAGGTAAGTGTTATGCTGTTAATGTTTCATTCATCATGTCCCATTGTATTGTTTATGTACTATATCTATATTTCATGTAAAAAATTTTTTTGTTTTAATACTTCTGGGTGTCAGGAATGGATTAATTGTATTTACATTATTTCTTATGGGGAAAATTGATTCGAAAATCGTAGATTTCAATAATAGTAACACCTCCAGGAACGGATTAATTACGATAAACGAGGGACCACTGTATCCTAACTGTGGACACGGGCAACAGCTTGTCTGATTTGTTGACTCCATGGTACACTAGTGTGGCCACAGTCATCTCTGGGTCCTCTTCGGGAGGGGATATCAGTCCTAGTTGCCTGCGGAATGTCTCGGTAACTTCGCACTCCAGAAGATAGTGTGTTAGGGGGCCACTGGACAACGTGCTGACAGTACTGGCACATCTCCTCCTCAGCCTTGTCTACCATCATCTTGGCTGTGGGAAAGCCCAGACGAAGCCGATGGATGGCGGTACACTGCGCTCTGGACCAGCTTCTATCATATGGAGGGGGTCCACTCCGAGTCGCTGCTCAATACCACTGTTGAGATGGGGTATCACCTAAGACCTCCCCCATAAGTTTCGTGGCTCTGGCAGCCACCAGTTTGGTCTGTCGTAGGCTGATTGGGACAGTAATCCCAACATGTGGATAGTCTGGAAATAAATGGTATAAAATACCGACACAATGGAAATATAAACACAAATGCAGTATAATGTGATCCTTTATTGACAACGTTTCACCCACACAGTGGGCTTTTACAAGTCACACACGGATCTACCTGGGGTTGGAAGGTACGGGAGTATTTATAGTCATGTTCAGAATGTTGAGGTCAGGTGGAGAATGCTGCATCTGATGATCTACCGGGTGGGGTTATAGAGTCTTGGGTAGCTAGGCAGGGGTATTGGACAAGTTGTGAGTAGACCTTCTGCAGTGTTCTATGTTCTTATGTGGGATAGCGATGAAGAAGTTTGTTGGCGAGTGGTTCAGCTATGTTATAGAAGCCATTGTTCTGGTTGAAATTGTTGGTTATAGAGATAAGCGATGATTCCAGGATTCTTCTGTATTGAGTGTTGTCTTCTGTGGCTATAAGTCTTGAGTTTCTGTAGTTAATTAAATGGTTGTGTGAATTGCGATGTTGTACACAGGCATTCCTTGTATCGTCAGTCCTGCTTGCATATTGGTGTTCTGAAATACATCAGGAACATCAGGAACAAGAAACTTTCCAGCCTTGACGTGACTTCCCTATTCACCAAAGTACCTACTACATAAGCCATCGATCTCTTGCGCAGGAAAATTGACGATTCACTTGATCTTCCCATTCCAGCCAGCGATTTCATCGACCTTGTTGAACTATGTGTTGGCTTTACGTGTTTCTCTTTCGAAAATCACCTCTTTCAGCAGACTTTTGGACTACCCATGGGTTCACCACTCAGTGCAGTCCTGGCAAACCTATACATGGAACATCTAGAAGCCGAACGTTTCTCCACCATTATTCCTTCGTCTGTCACCTGGCTCCGTTATGTTGACGACATTCTCCTCATAACTCCTAAACGCTTCAACGTTCAAGCTCTCCAAGACAAGCTCAACCGGGTCGAGCCTTCAATCCAGTTCACACTTGAAGAAGAAGTCGACAACACTCTTCCTTTCCTTGATGTTCTGCTCTGCAAAGCTGACCACGAACTTCGTTTTAAAGTCTATCGAAAACCCACCAACCAAAACGATCTTCTCCACTTCTACTCTCACCACGACACCAAAACCAAACGTGGTGTAATTATAGGCTTCTTCCTGCGTGCACTCAGAATCTGCAGCAACGAGTTCCTTGAGGAAGAATGCACTATAATTGAACAAGTATTTTCTAAACTCCACTATCCTCGTCACTTCATCAGAGACTGCAGACGGCGGGCATTAAACATCTTCAACACACCCAGAGAAGACACTGCCGAGAAGAGATACATAGTCCTTCCCACCAACTCCATTGCCAAACATGTTTCCAACATCTTTGCCAAAACATCATTCCAAGTATCTACCTCCACAACCACGACCATCAAGGACATCACCAGTAGTAGACAGGACAAGCCTCCATCCTCTGCAGGGGTATACATAATCCCTTGTAATGACTGCAACAAATTATATGTGGGCGAAACATCAAGAGACCTCCAAACACGTATTTCAGAACACCAATATGCAAGCAGGACTGACGATACAAGGAATGCCTGTGTACAACATCGCAATTCACACAACCATTTAATTAACTACAGAAACTCAAGACTTATAGCCACAGAAGACAACACTCAATACAGAAGAATCCTGGAATCATCGCTTATCTCTATAACCAACAATTTCAACCAGAACAATGGCTTCTATAACATAGCTGAACCACTCGCCAACAAACTTCTTCATCGCTATCCCACATAAGAACATAGAACACTGCAGAAGGTCTACTCACAACTTGTCCAATACCCCTGCCTAGCTACCCAAGACTCTATAACCCCACCCGGTAGATCATCAGATGCAGCATTCTCCACCTGACCTCAACATTCTGAACATGACTATAAATACTCCCGTACCTTCCAACCCCAGGTAGATCCGTGTGTGACTTGAAAAAGCCCACTGTGTGGGTGAAACGTTGTCAATAAAGGATCACATTATATTGCATTTGTGTTTATATTTCCAATGTGGATAGTCTGTGGCTGCCTTGGCTGCATCATCTACCGCCTCATTTCCCCAGATCCCAGCATGGCTGGGAATCCAGTTCAATGTCGATCTGTTACCCTGAAGTTCTAAGGCTATCATTGTGCTCAGGATCAATGTGATGAGGTGAACATTGTCCTGTGGTTGAGGATAGGAGAGGGCATTGATTGCAGTGGAGGAATCAACATGTATGACAGGTTGGAGTCGATGTCGTAGGGCATGTGACAAGGCCTGATGAATCACCACCAGCTCAGCTTGAAGGATCATGCAGTGGTCAGGGAGTTGCCAGCCTTGTGTGTGACCATTGTGGTACAGCCCAGCTGCTACTCTCTTCCTGTCAGGGTCAACAGAACCATCTGTGAAATACACTGCACATTTGCATCCCTATGCCAGTGCCATGCTTGTCTCAGCATGACTGCTGAGAGTGTCTTGACTGCAGAGATGCTTAGAGATGGGTAGTTGCATGACGCAAACATTGGCTGGATCTGGGCGCCAAGGAGGTGGTGGATGATACCCAGCAACATGAAGGTCACAACTCTTCTCGAGGGGTAGTTGTATAGGCAGCAGCTTCCGCCCAGCAGCACAAAACAAACGAATCCAGATATGGTGTGATGCCAGAATGTTGAGCACCACTCCAGCCATTTCTCAGTTTTTACTCTGAGAGAGAGAGACTGCAGGCATGCTGCACAATGACTCTCAGAGTATTCCTGTTCTCTGCCATAGGGTTATGCCTGTATAGCTTCCTAAAAGAGTTAATGCGGTGGTTCTGCTCCCGCACCTCGTCATTGGAGAACCACCAATCTCTTTTGTGAGTATGTCCTGCGGACTTATTTGGAATTGCGCACTCTGCTGCCTGGATGAGAACAGTGATTAGGTCCTGATCAGCCGTATCACAGTCTTCAGATAGAGTGTATGTGGACCACCAGTCATGAAGATAATCCTGGAACACCTTCCAGTTTGGCCCTCTTTACGTCCCATCTAGAAGGCAGCACAACTGTGGGAGGCCTGTTGATGTTGAATGTGGTGATCACTGCAAAGTGGTCACTGACAAGGTGAGGATGAGTTTCCCATGTGGCTCCTGCTGCGAGTTGTCTTGTCCCGAAGGTAAGGTCGAGGCAGCCACCCAACAGGTGTGTGGGGTCTCCATTGTTTAGCAACTTTACCTCTGGAATATCGTGTAGGAGCATTGCTGTGTGTCTGCCAGCAGCATTGATTACTGAGTGAGAGTGCAGCATTGGGTGATGTGTGTTGAAATCTCCACTCACAATAATACACTCAGTGTGTGCTAGCACAAGAAGCTTCACAATGTCAAGGGTGTGTTTGGGTTCTTGTAGATATTATAGATGGTAATGGGCACCCCAGGTATGTGTACAAGGATGGCCTGTACCTCGACATCCTCCCCACAGTCCACAGGGTTGGCTATAACCTCATTAGGTATTATATCGGATACGAATACAGCTGTGCCCATGTCCATGTGTCAAAAATACCCAGCAAAACTGGGTAGTCTTGGGCAGATAGTCGGGACAGTCAGAGTTTCTTGTAGCAAGACGATGTCAACCCAATCCCGAATTACTGCCTCCAGCAAGAGGTGCTGTTTGCCCCTCAGGCCCTGAATGTTCCATTGTAGGACCTTGAGGGTGTCATTTGATACTGAAGCTATTCCACCGCTGTTGTTTCCTGAGCTGGGGACTGAGCCCTGCCTGCTCTGAGAACCTGCAAATTCATGGCGTCCACAGTCTCTTTCTCGGTCAGTAAGCATACTCTCAGGACCATACTGACCATCTGCTGGAATATGCTCTGTTGTTCCGTGGGGTTGAGTGTGTTGCAAATAACATCCATGAATGCCTTGATGAGTGCTATGAGATCCTTCCTGGTGAGGGCCTGCACTGGCACTGGGTTTCAAGCAGTGGATATTACCTGGGCTGTTGTGGTCTGTAGGGACTGTTGAGGGGTGGATTTCTTTGTGTGCTCGTCTGGTAACGTAGAGGACTGCAGTGCCAGCTGGTCTGGTAACGTAGAGGACTGTAGTGTCAGCTGGTCTGGTAATGTAGAGGACTGTCATGCCAGCTGGTCTGGTAACATAGAAGGCTATAGTGCCAGCTGGTCTGGTAACGTAGAGGACGGTAGTGTCAGATGGTCTGGTAACGTAGAGGACTGTAGTGCCAGATGGTCTGGTAATGAAAAGGACTGTAGAGCCAGCTGGTCTGGTAATGTATAGGGCTGTAGTGCCAGTTGGTCTGGTAACGTATAGGACTGTAGTGCCAGCTGGTCTGGTAACGTAGAGGACTGTAGTGTCAGCTGGTCTGGTAACATAGAGGACTGTCATGCCAGCTGGTATGGTAACATAGATGACTGTAGTGCCAGCTGATCTGGTAACATAGAGGACTGTAGTGCCAGCTGGTCTGGTAACCTAGAGGACTGTAATGCCAGCTGGTCTGGCAACCTAGAAGACTGTAGCACAGCTGGTCTAGTAACCTAGAGGACTGTAGTGCCAGATGGTCTGGTAATGAAAAGGACTGTAGGGCCAGCTGGTCTGGTAACATAGAGGACTGTAGAGCCAGCTGGTCTGGTAACATATATGGCTGTAGTGCCAGTTGGTCTGGTAACATATAGGACTGTAGTGCCAGCTGGTCTGGTAATGTAGAGGACTGTAGTGTCAGCTGGTCTGGTAATGTAGAGGACTGTCGTGCCAGCTGGTCTGGTAACGTAGATGACTGTAGTGTCAGCTGGTCTGGTAATGTAGAGGACTGTCATGCCAGCTGGTCTGGTAACATAGAAGGCTATAGTGCCAGCTGGTCTGGTAACGTAGAGGACGGTAGTGTCAGATGGTCTGGTAACGTAGAGGACTGTAGTGCCAGATGGTCTGGTAATGAAAAGGATTGTAGAGCCAGCTGGTCTGGTAATGTATAGGGCTGTAGTGCCAGTTGGTCTGGTAACGTATAGGACTGTAGTGCCAGCTGGTCTGGTAACGTAGAGGACTGTAGTGTCAGCTGGTCTGGTAACATAGAGGACTGTCATGCCAGCTGGTATGGTAACGTAGATGACTGTAGTGCCAGCTGATCTGGTAACATAGAGGACTGTAGTGCCAGCTGGTCTGGTAACCTAGAGGACTGTAATGCCAGCTGGTCTGGCAACCTAGAAGACTGTAGCACAGCTGGTCTAGTAACCTAGAGGACTGTAGTGCCAGATGGTCTGGTAATGAAAAGGACTGTAGGGCCAGCTGGTCTGGTAACATAGAGGACTGTAGAGCCAGCTGGTCTGGTAACATATATGGCTGTAGTGCCAGTTGGTCTGGTAACATATAGGACTGTAGTGCCAGCTGGTCTGGTAATGTAGAGGACTGTAGTGTCAGCTGGTCTGGTAACGTACAGGACTGTCGTGCCAGCTGGTCTGGTAACGTAGATGACTGTAGTGCCAGCTGATCTGGTAACCTAGAGGACTGTAATGCCAGCTGGTCTGGTAACCTAGAGGACTGTAGCACCAGCTGGTCTAGTAACCTAGAGGACTGTAGTGCCAGCTAGCCTGGTAATGTAGAGGATTGTAGTGCCAGCTGGTCTGGTAATGTAGAAGACTGTAGTGCCAGCTGGTCTAGTAACGAAGAGGACTGTAGTACCAGCTGGTCTGGTAACCTAGAGGACTGTAGTACCAGCTGGTCTGGTAACCTAGAGGACTGTAGTGCCAGCTGGTCTGGAAACCGAGAGGACTGTAGTGCTAGCTGGTCTGGTAACCTAGAGGACTGTAGTGCCAGCTGGTCTGGTAACCGAGAGGACTGTAGTACCAGCTAGTCTGGTAACCTAGAGGACTGTAGTACCAGCTAGCCTGGTTACCTAGAGGACTTTAGTGCCAGCTGGTCTGGTAATGTAGATGACTGTAGTGCCAGCTGGTCTGGTAATGTAGAGGAATGTAGTGCCAGCTGGTCTGGTAACAGAGGACTGTAGTGCCAGCTGGTCTGATAACCTAGAGGACTGTAGTGCTAGCTGGTCTGGTAATGTAGAGGACTGTAGTGCCAGCTGGTCTGGTAACACAGATGACTGCAGTGCCAGGTGGTCTGATAACCTAGAGGACTGTAGTACCAGCTGGTCTGCTCACGTAGAGGACTGTAGTGCCAGCTTGTCTGGTAATGTAGAAGACTGTAGTGCCGGCTAGTCTGGTAACGTAGAGGACTGTAGTACCAGCTGGTCTGGTAACGAAGAGGATTGTAGTGCCAGGTGGTCTGGTCATGCAGAAGACTGTAGTGGCAGCTGGTCTGGTCACGTAGAGGACTGTAGTGCCAGCTGGTCTGATAACCTAGAGGACCGTAGTGCCAGCTGGTCTGATAACCTAGAGGTCTGTAGTGCCAGCTGGTCTGGTAACATAGAGGACTGTAGTGCCAGCTGGTCTGGGTGGTGTCAGTGTTGTTTTCATATATTAGTTTACAGGTTGTTTTTCTCCTAAGGTGGGAGAAAGGTTGAGTAACACATTTTTGTTGTGGTTATGGTAAGTGCTATGTGCATAGTTTACATTCAACTTGTGTTATTTTATGTGCCTGTGGGAAAACTTTGTCCACTGATACTGTAAGAGGGAAGCAAGTGTTTAAAGATAAAAACTATGTCAGAAGATGAGTCTTTAAAATTTTAGGCTTCAGGGAGGAAGGTAATAATTCATCAGTAAACATGCCTGTTAACAGTGAACATGAGGGATCACCTACTCCAGGTGATATGGAAATGGAGAGGATGAGACTTAAATTAACTGTGCTAGAGGCTGAAATGAACTTAATGAAAGCTAAGGAGGAAGAACGTCAAAGGTTAGGAGGTGCAGAACAAGAGCCTGAGCAGTACTTTAACATAACTAAAGCTGCAAATTTTGTCCTTAAGTTTACAGAGAGTGACCCAGATAGATATTTTTCTTTTTTTTGAGAAGACTGCTTTGGAGCAAGGATGGCCCAAACAGAAGTGGGCTACCCTAGTTCGCACACAACTTGTGGGTAAAGGATTCCAGAAAGTAGAGACTCTGGAGGGGAAAATTTTTTCTGATTATGATAAAATTAAAGAGGAAGTATTGCTTGCCTACCAAATGATACCTGAGAAATATAGACAAAAGTTCAGAAATCAAAAATTTCGGGATGGGAAGACCTTAACTGAGTTTGGGAATGAGAAATTGTTCCTTTATAAGAAATGGGTTTGTTCTAAAGGAGTTAATAAAGACTATGACAAATTAGTAGATCTGATGGTTCATGAGGAATTGTACAATACAATCCCTGTTGACATCAGAGAATATCTGGAGGACAAAAACCTGGATAATCTTTCAGAAGTACTGGATTTAGGTGACATATTCTTGGCTCGCAGAAAGCTGGTAAGTAAAAATAGTCATGCTGCTTCTGAAAACTTCCTCACTCATTCTAAGCCTTATTCAAACTCCTATGGTCATAAAGGTAAGTGGGACAAGAATATTCAGGGACAAATGAAGACTGACGCACACCTCTAAAATAGAAGGAAAAGGCAAGTCAGCTGGAGCTCAAAGTTTACCTAGACCATCAGATGTTTCAGGTCCTCGAGTAAACAGTACTAGTCCTACACCAAATGGTAAAAATACCTTTAAGAGTTTTACCTGTTACTACTGTAACAAAACTGGATATACACAAAAGTTTTGCTGGTCAAGATGGCGAGATCAGGAAAGGGAGGAACCACCCCAGAGGACCCAATCTGCAGAGACACACCCAGTTGCCTGTATTAGGTCTTCAAAGCAAGGTGAGGAGGAATCTTTGGGTCTAGACCCCAGGATGCAGGTATTTTCTAGTAAGTCCACAGTTGCCTTGCATAAGGATGTGGGTAGGGTTGAGAACATACTGTTCTTGAGAGATGGATGCAGCACCTACTCCTTGCTACGTGCTGGAGTGCTGCCAGTGTTTAAGGATACCTATACTGGAGTAGATATATTATTGAAGGGTATTACAGGTTCACCCATAAGAACACCTGTACACAAATTATGGGTAGAATCTGCATACCAAGTTGGCTATCTCCCTGTAGGTATTTCAGACGAAATTCCCTTTGAAGGGGTTAACGTTATGGGTCTGTTAGACAGTGAGGAACCACTAGTATGGGGGGAACCAGACCCCAAAGTTTGGGAGAAGAAGGCTAGGGAGACCCTGCCAGACCTTTTCCCTGTTAGTGCCATCACAAGAAGTATGTCTCGTGATCGGGCTACCAGGAGTAATCCTTATATTTCTCATGAAGATGGTGAGGACTTAGGTTTGGAAACTTTATTTTCTGATGATGAACTGCAGTCAACTGAAGAAAAGGATACCACAACCCGAGTTGAGCCTAATCAGTGCAGAGATCAGGGAAGTAGTGTGAGGGAGATTGGGCCTACTATGATGCAGTTAGTTGCTGCACAGGGGTGTGATGACACTCTTAAGTCGATCAGAGCCTCAGCTGTGACTGAGGAGGAATCTTTATGTTTAAGTAAATGCTTCTATTTCAGGAAAGGTATACTAATGAAGAAGGCACCTTCAGTTGCAGTACCAGTAGAAGGAGAGCCAAGTTTTTGTCACCAGGTCATGGTGCCTGAGCCTTATAGAAACCATGTTCTTAGCTCAGCGCATGACACACCTCTAGGTGGACACCTAGATATTGCTAAAACAGTATCTAGGGTTTCCAGGCACTTCTTCTGGCCTCGGCTGTGGGAGACGGTAGGAGATTATATAAAGACCTGTCATGTCTGCCAAATTATAGGGAAACCTAATCAAAGCATTAAACCTGTCCCCCTTCAGCCTATTTCAGCACCAGGTGAACCCTTCAGCAAGCTGGTAATGGATGTTGTTGGCCCACTCCCAAGGACCAGAATGGGAAACAATTATTTACTAACGATAATTTGCTCCACTACCAGGTATCCAGAAGCAATCCCTCTACGCAAGATAACAGCTCGAGTGGTCTCAAGAGATTTGATGAAGTTCTTTTCCCATGTTGGCTTTCCTCATGAGGTACAAACAGATCAAGGGTCTAACTTTACCTCAAAATTATTTAGGAATGGGTTAAAGGGGTTAGATGTACAGCCTAAATTTTCAACTGCCTATCACCCTCAGTCTCAGGGAGTAGTAGAGAGATTTCATCAAACTCTTAAGACAATGATGCCAGCTTATTGTATGAATAACACTAGTGATTGGGATGAGGGTATCCCCTTTCTCTTGTTTGCCATGCAGGAAAGCACCCAAGAATCTTTCAGTTTCAGCCCTTTCGAGCTCGTCTATGGTCATCCAGTGAGGGGGCCACTGACTATTCTCAAGGAGCATTGGCTGGGCGGTGAAAATGAGGCTTCCCCACCGGAAGATGTTCTCTTTTTCAGGAAACGATTGGACCAGGCAAGACAGATGGCAGCAGACAACCTCAAAGCTAGTCAGAGGGCCATGAAGCAGTGGTACGACCAAAGGGCAGCTCCTCGCTCCTTCAGTGTTGGAGAGGAAGTGTTAGCTTTGGAGCCGGTTCCGGGACATGCCTTGGCTACAAGATTTGATGGACCCTTTGTCATCACAGGCAGGTTTGGTCCCAATTATGTAATTTAGATGCCTGGCCGTCGCAAATCAGAAAGGACTGTGCACATTAACAGGTTCAAAAAATACCATTCTAGGGCGGGAGTTGCTGCCATCCAAATTGAGTGTGATGATACTGAAAAACTTCCTGTAACAACAGAAGTAAGGCTGTGCAATTCAGCTATCTTGCAAAATCCCTTGGCACACATGAAGGGACTCAATGTACAGGGAGCCTGTGACTTGGTTCAGTTACTCCAAAAATTTCCAGATTTGTTTGGGGATGTACCCAAAGTAAGTAAATTGCCTCCCCATGATGTGGATGTCAGGGAAGCTGTTCCAATAAAGCAGGCTTCTTACCGCATGAACCCAACAAAACAACTTCACATGGAGGAAGAAGTGAAATTCCTCCTTCAAAACCAGTTTGTAGAGCCTAGCGAGAGTCGGTGGGCATCTCCATGCCTGATGGTTCCCAAACCTAATGGACCTATGCGTATGTGCACTGACTATCACAGGGTAAATGAAGTAACAAAGGCTGACTGTTACCCTTTACCATGTATGGATGATGTGATTGATGCTGTGGGAGGGGCAAAGTTTGTGAGCAAACTGGACTTACTTAAAGGTTATTATCAGATACCCCTCACCCAGCAAGCCAAGGAAATTTCAACCTTCATCACTCCAGATGGGTTATTTCAATATGATGTACTTCCTTTTGGGTTAAAAAATGCTCCTGCCACCTTCCAGCATCGTATAAATACTGTCATAAGAGGGTTGGATGGTGTACGGGCCTATCTAGATGATATTGTGGTATTCAGTAACCAGTGGGAAGCTCACTTGCTAAGATTACTAAAGTTGTTTGAACATTTAGCCCAAGCCAAACTAACCATCAATCTCAGCAAAAGTGAGTTTGGCCAAGCCAGTGTACAATTCTTAGGATATGTAGTTGGTCAGGGGAAAGTTGCCCCCGTTAATGCTAAGGTGGAGGCCATTATAAATTTTCCTAGACCACAGAATCGGAAGGCAGTGATGAGGTTCCTGGGCATGGTGGGTTATTACAGACGGTTCTGCCCCAACCTCTCCCAGGTAACGTCACCACTGACAACTTTGACCAGTCCCAAAGTTCAATTCAGCTGGGACAGCAAGTGTGACAGGGCTTTTGAAAATGTGAAAATGCTGTTAGGGAATGCTCCTATCTTGAAAAGTCCTGAGTTTGAATGCCCCTTCTCTCTACAAGTGGATGCTAGTGATGTAGGGGTAGGTGCAGTGTTGTTGCAGGGTGATGAGAGAGATAGCCTTCAGCCAGTTTGTTACCACTCAGCCAAATTAAAAAAGCATCAACGTGGTTATGCAACTGTAGAGAAGGAGGCTTTGGCTTTGGTGTTGGCTGTGCAGAAATTTGAAGTTTATATCAGTGCTTCCCCACATCCTGTAATAGTGTATAGTGACCATAACCCTCTGAGGTTTTTGCAAAGAATGAGAAACCACAATCAAAGACTCTTAAGATGGGCTTTGTTCCTACAACCTTTTAATTTGGAAGTTAAATATATAAAAGGCTCAGAGAATATGGTTGCTGATGCTCTCTCTACAACCTTTTAATTTGGAAGTTAAATATATAAAAGGCTCAGAGAATATGGTTGCTGATGCTCTCTCTAGATGTTTCATGTAGATGCATGGTGTGTACTTTGTACATAGTGTTTGTCATGTGCTGACCTTGTTGTTTTTGCAGTGGTGAACTCTCAGCAAGCCTGAGGACTCCCTACCAGCCATCTAACTGTGAAGGAGACGAGTCGGAGCCAAAAGTGTGACGAGGGTTAGTGTATATGTACATATTTGTGACTTGAGGCAGAAGCTGACAACCTTCGATAACATGAGACGTTCTTCTTAAGAAGGTATGTGGTATATTGTCTTGGTGTGCTCTATGTATGAAACAGCCCAACCATTTGTCTTTGTGGTCCCTTGGACCCCTCCATGTTCTGTGTCAGCCTCCACTTCATAAGGCTGGAGGATGTGTGTGGAGTGGGACCTTGGAAGATGGGCTTGAGTGCCTGACCATGTTAAGGATCGTGAGTGTTGACTGGAAGTCTCACTGTTTGGTTCGGCCACCAAGTGAGAGACACCTTGACATGTTTTGTGAAGTTTCCTGCCTGGTGTACACCTGACTGCTCTGGGATTGGCTCTACTCTTGTCTCCTGATCAGGAAGATGCCATCCTGGAGTACCAGTTGCTTGCTGGATTACCGCAGCAGAGGCACAGGCCTGTTGGTGCAGGCTTTCACAGTGAGCATTGTGTGCAATTCTTGCATTGTAATGTATACTGTTTAAAAGCCACTAAAAATGTAAATAGTTACACCCTTGAGTAGGTGGGTATGGTTAAAATTATTTTCTAAAAAACCTCTGCAATCTGTTCCAGTATTGTTCCTCTCAGGGTTTTATATGGTATGGGGTGGAAGTGCATGTGTAATCTGGGAAGGTTCAGTGGAGCCACACAAATCTGTAGATTACCATGTAGTATGTCACCTTGTTGTAAATAGCAGTAAAGTGAAGAGTAGTTATGGTGCTGGGAAATACGTAACATTTCTGGTAGCCTTGCTTACCACCTTCAGACTTAAGCAATATTTTTTTTATTACTAGCCGTATCCTGAGGGACACGGCTAGCTTTTGAGAGACTTCATCTGGAGGTGGGGGTGTTATGGGGCTATAGGACCCAACATGTATTTATGAATCTGTAACAGTTACTCTGGAATACCTAATTATATTGAATTGATGGGGACTCAGCTCTAAATGCCATAAGGGCAGATCACTCTTATGGCTGTAAGGCAGCTGAGTCAAGCCTGTTTTTCTCAATATAATAGGTTATACTATAGACACACACACACACACAATTTAAAATAGTAGTTTATAAAGTTGTATTTCTTTCTGTAACAGTAAAATAAGGTGTGGTAGAATTGTGGTAACTAGAGAATTGTTCCTGGCAACAGTCTTTTGTTTTTTGGTGGGTGTGGGAGGAGCTTAGCTAGGCTCCTCCCTCTCTCTCTCTCTCTCTCTCTCTCTCTCTCTTGGTGGACTTCAAGCTGGTAGGACCTCTGGGTCCTTCTTTCTATTTTTTGGGGCATTATGTGTGCTCCAGGGGTGAGTTTTTATAACTTAAGTTGTGGCCACCATACCCAGAGTGACTAAAGTGTATCAAAACACTGGTTAGCCCAGAGATTAGTCATGAAGAGAGATGCTGAGATGCACCATATGGGAGAACAGCTAAGGGGTGTGCAGGCTTATTTTTTGAATATGTGAGTACTGTAATTGTATATTCTGTACATATCTATTTAGAATACAGTTATATTTTTTATAGAGATGGTTTAAATAACCTGTGAAGAGGGCTGGTGAAAAGATTTCAGAGAGAGGATGATCAACCATGTATGTATTACCCTAGACATATAAGGCCTTTATGTAAAAGCTACCCCCACACTAGAACATGTAGTGAGAACCTTACTATCAAAGTAATAAGGGACAACAACATAACAGAGGAGTGTAGTGCTAGCTGGTCTGGTAATGTAGAGGACTGTAGTGGCAGCTGGTCTGCTAACGTAGAGGAGTGTAGTGCCAGCTGGTCTGGTAACGTAGAGGACTGTAGTGCCAGTCACTTGGTACTCAGGAGCGAAACGTTTTCTAATATGTCCTAGTGTTTGCTTACGCGTTTTTCTAAACCTCGTTGTCGGTGAATATCAAAATGGTATTTATTAGCAAGGTTTATACCACTCCAAATTATAGATCCACTCACTGATAGATGACGCTTCCACCAAGTGGAACAACAACAAGAACCAAGTGAAAAAAAAAAAATGAAGAGAACAACGAAATAAAAGGAACATGGAAGTGAAAAAGAAGTGAAGAGAACAACAAAGTTAAAAGAACAGTGAAAAGTTGAAAAAGAAAAACAAACTGAAAAAGAGGAGGAAGATGATGAGGAAGAGAAAGAAGAGGACTAGGTGTAGACGGGAGTCTTACCATTGGAGTGGATATGGTTTCCTTCAGTCTTGGCCAGGGAGGAAGAGAGCTTACGGTTCTCATCCTGAAGGCGAGACACCATCTCCACCAGCTCATGGCTTTCCTCCCTCAGTCTCTCTTCGATGTCTTCCAGCTCCTGTGGAAAGAGACATACATGCTTTAGTTAGGCTGTGGTGGCGCTGTTTGAGGTGTAGTGGTGGTGAAGGTGTGGTGCTGCTGTTTAAGAAATGAAAGGGTCATTAAAGAGTACACAGGTCATGCCGAAGAGCAGTACCAGATGTTAGCAAAAACGATGATTTTGCACAGCTGCCATCAGTATAAAAATTCCCTGGTGTTGCTGTGTTTGACAAGAATCATTAATGAAAAGAATACAATACCAAGAAATTGGTATTGGTATGTGCAAGACAGAAATACAATTTTAGAATACACCATGCCAACAGTTTGTATACAACACTGGAAGTTCGGGGTTATGGTATTTCCTTCAGGAGACTTTTCGTCTTCACAACTGATAAAGGTCCTGGTAGACGAAATGTCTTCACAATACAATTTGTGACCTGCACTTAGCTCAGTGGTGACCTGTACTAAGCTCTATGAAGATCTGTCCAGAGTGTTCTCCGTGAATCTGCACAAGATGTCCTCTCTTGAGCAACTCTACCAGCAGCTTAAAGAGGATGGACTGACCACATCGACCACGATTCTCCTTTGTTTGGACTGATGAAGCCACTGTGTGGCGAAACGTTTCCTCAATGAAGATACCCAAGAGTTGCACATGTGTCTAATTTATCAATATGTCGGTTCTCTGAATCATTCATCTACATTCCTGTCAGACACTGCAACTTCTTGCGATCTTAATACTTGGGAATTCTTTGCTTGCCTAACCCTTGGGCACGACCTACTTCCATATGGACAAATGTGACACCACCTACGACTGCTGCACCTCTCCCGCCTACGGTATATAAGCCACTTCTCCGCTCATATGCTGTAGTATTCTATTCAAGATTGATGGACTTTAAAACGAAGTTCGTGGTCAGCTTTGCAGAGCAGGACATCAAGGAAAGGAAGAGTGTTGTCGACTTCTTCTTCAAGTGTGAACTGGATTGAAGGCTCGACCTGGTTGAGCTTGTCTTGGAGAGCTTGAACGTTGAAGCGTTTAGGAGTTATGAGGAGAATGTCGTCAACATAACGGAGCCAGGTGACAGACGAAGGAATAATGGTGGAGAAACGTTCGGCTTCTAGATGTTCCATGTATAGGTTCGCCAGGACTGCACTGAGTGGCGAACCCATGGGTAGTCCAAAAGTCTGCTGAAAGAGGTGATTTTCGAAAGAGAAACACGTAAAGCCAACACATAGTTCAACAAGGTCGATGAAGTCGCTGGCTGGAATGGGAAGAGCAAGTGAATCGTCAATTTTCCTGCGCAAGAGATCGATGGCTTGTGTAGTAGGTACTTTGGTGAATAGGGAAGTCACGTCAAGGCTGGAAAGTTTCTTGTTCCTGATGTTGATGTTGCGAATGCGATTGAGAAGATCACCTGAGTGTTTGAGATGTGCTGGACTGATAGTGCCCAAGAGTTTAGAGAGGTGTTTGGCGAGAATTCCTGAGAGCTGGTGGGGAGCACTGCCTATTCCCGAGGATATGGGCCTCAGTGGGATACCAGGCTTGTGAGTCTTTGGCAGGCCGTACATTCTGGCAGGTCTGGGGTTGCTGGGCATGGTGTGCAGAAGTTTCTTCCCTTGTTCTGAGCCCCTCAGAATGCGGCGAGTCCTTTGAAGAAAAGTTTTAGTAAGGTTGTCCACTTGGTTAGTTGTGAGAGGTTTGTAGGTATCTGGGTCATTAAGTAGATTGAGCATTTTGTTCCTGTAATCGTCAGTGTTCATGACAACAACACCACCTCCTTTATCAGCGGTGGTGACCCTGATGGTCGTGTCTTCTGCTAAACCTTTGAGTGCATTGATGTAACGTCGAGGTATGACTGGGGAGCTGCGTGTTGAGATGGCTGCTGAGATGATGCCTTGAAGATAGCCTTTTTGGAAGTCGTAGTCATTGTGTCTGTAGTTTTTGGCGATGAAATTGAGGTCTTGTTTTGGTTTCGTAATTCCTGTTGCGAATTTGAGGCCTAAGCTGAGGGCTTCAGTTTCTGTGGTTGACAGTGGACGAGATGAAAGATTTTGAATAATTTCAGGTCTTCCTAAACTTTTCCAATTACTATTATCGCAGAGTGTTTGTAGTTTCCTAGTAAGTCTGATCTTCTGTTGAACATTCGCTGTGGTAACTCTGCTGTGAATGATTTCGGTGGTGCGTCTGTTCATGTTGCCCCGGAGTGTTGTGCCTAGTGTTCTGGCTTGGAGGAAAGCTTCCTTTGTAGCATTGTTTAAGTCATCTGCACACTCTTCAAGGTAGGTCCGAGCTGTAGCGGAGAAAGGTGGTTTGATGTTGGCAATTTGAGGAGGAGTAGATCTTGGTAAGACCATTTCTTAGGCCTCAAATTCGCAACAGGAATTACGAAACCAAAACAAGACCTCAATTTCATCACCAAAAACTACAGACACAATGACTCCGACTTCCAAAAAGGCTATCTTCAAGGCATCATCT
>NC_091353.1:15134594-15250465 GCF_038502225.1 Cherax quadricarinatus
GACCAAACCATCAATGGACACTGATCCACCCTCTGTTCCTTCTCTCTCCTCTCCTCCATCTGCGCAACTCCTTTCTTCACAGCGCACTGTTCCTTCGCTGCTTGAACGTTTTCCGCTGCCTCCGCATGTGGACTTTTCTAACCCCTCTTGTCCGAAAGAACCCTTACCTGCGGATTTCAAGCATCTTTATCATGGCCTATTTACAGTAGAATATACGTGGCCTCAGGGGTAATCGGGGTGAGCTTCAGATGTTACTCTCCCAGTTTTCCCCTGTTGGTGTTTGCTTACAGGAACCAAAATTACACTCTGCTGTTATCTCTCCCATCTCAGGCTATAATTTATTGTATTCTTCAGATCCTTTTCCTGATGGGACCTTTAATGAAAGTGCCCTTCTTCTACGCACTGATATTCCGTACCATCAGCTATTTGCTCGTACTTCGCTGCATTACACAGCAGCCCGTATCCACTTGCTCCGCTGCTCTCTCTTTACCTTCCCTTCTCACTGATGGACCCACCTTTCATCTTGACTCTCTCATTGACTTTTTGACAACAACTGACTTACTTCACAAATTCTGATACCTTCAGCCCTTTCTACCTCAATCTCTTGCTACCCTCTACCCCCATACTATCCCCTTCCCCGCTGTTTTCTGTAACCTACTGATCATCCCTCCTCCCTTCTGCCGCCCAATACCCTCACTTCCTTCCCTACCCTGCAGCGCTGTATAGCCCTTGTGGCTTAGCGCTTCTTTTTGATTATAATAATAATAATAAATTAGATACAGTAATGGATTTAAATTAGATAATTTTAGATTTAGAAAGGACATAGGAAAGTATTGGTTTGGAAATAGGGTAGTTGATGAGTGGAACAGTCTGCCTAGTTGGGTTATTGAGGCTAGGACTTTAGGTAGCTTCAAATTTAGGTTGGATAAATATATGAGTGGGAGGGTTTGGATTTGATTGGGACTTGCAAATGAGAGGATAGAGTTATCTGAGCTTATTTCTTGGAAGGCATTGAAAATTGGGTTGGGCAAATGTTTTGTTAGTGGGATGGATTGTAAAGGACCTGCCTAGTATGGGCCAGTAGGCCTGCTGCAGTGATCCTCCTTTCTTATGTTCTTATGAAGAAAACAGGCTCACATTGGCAACTCGCACAATCACCAACATGGAGAAGAGGTGCTGCATTATGATTCTGATCAACTACCTAAAGCCATACCTTAGTAACATAGGCCAATATGTGTACACAAATGGTGCAAACTCTTCCACTCAACCAATCACAGTGGGAGTCCCACAGGGAAGTATCCTTGGACCACTCCTCTTTCTCATTTACATCAATGACCTACCGAATGCATCACAGCTACTCAAACCCATATTATTTGCAGATGACACTACATACGTCTTCTCCCACCCAAACCCAGTCATACTCGCCAACACTGTCAATGCCGAATTGCAGAAAATATCTGCCTGGATGATGACTAATAAACTTACCCTGAATACTTACAAAACCTACTTCATTCAGTTTGGAAACAAAGCTGCAAATGTTCCACTTAACATAACGCTAAATGAATCACCCATTACAAGACTCGCAGATTGAAAATTCCTAGGAATCCAACTTGACATTAGCCTCAAGTTCCAGACACACATAAAACAAATCACCAAGAAAATCTCCAAGACTGTAGGCATACTATCAAAGACACGATACTAAGTTCCACAATCAGCTCTCCTTGTACTATATCATTCACTCATCTACCTTTGTCACATATAGAATTTGTGCATGGGGATCAACACCATTAAATCACCTAAGACCCCTAAAAACCCAGCAAAAGGCAGCAGTCAGAATGATAACAAATTCCCACTCTCGCCAGCATACTCCACCAATATTCAAAAGCCTAAATCTGCTCACCATTAACCCTTTGAGGGTCTTCGTCGTACTAGTACGTTTTACGCGTAGGGGTTTTTGACGTACTAGTACTCGTAAATTCTAGCGGCCTCAAATCTAGTGGGAGAAAGCTGGTAGGCCTTCATATGAAAGAATGGGTCTATGTGGTCAGTGTGCACAGTCTAAAAAAAATCCTGCAGCACACAGTGCATAATGAGAAAAAAAAAACTTTGACCATTTTTTTTTAATAAATCAGCGACTTTGCAGTGTATTTTCGTATGGTATTTATTGTTGTATTCTAGTTTTCTTGGTCTCATTTTATAGAATGGAAGACATATTACAGAAATTGAGATGATTTTGACTGGTTTTACAAAGAAAGGTGCCTTGAAATTGAGCTCAAAGTAGCAGAAATGTTCGATTTTTACAAAACTTCAAAAGTAAACAAATCGTGCCAAGCATGCAATACACGTCAACTGGTGAGTCTAATATTCTTTCACAAGTGCACCAATAATATTTATACCATTTTTTACACTAATGCAGTAGTCTGCATAACAGTAAATCTTATATTTTTTGTGAAAATAAAAATTCAAAGTGGAAAGCAAAAGAATATAAGAGGGGACTTGAGACATGACTAATGACTAGAGTACATGTCATTTTAGTGCCAGGAATGTCTTTCTTGTTTATTCTGGACCCTATTCCGAAATTGGCATCTTTTGAAATTTGTGTGAAATTGGCAAAATTGCTAAATTCTGACCACTGTACTGGATAGTTGAATTTCATAAATGAGTGGTTTCTTGCATCCATTCGATAGAAAAAATGGAGTTCTAGCGAAATATTCATGTTTTTTGTCGACTAGTACAGTGAAATTGGCCGAAAATGGGGCTCAAAGTGGGCAAAATCGCCGATGCGTAAACATCGCCGAGACCGCTAACTTTGTGAGAGCATAATTCCGTAAGTTTTCTATCAAATTTCAAACTTTAGGTGTCTTTATGATCGGGAAAAGATTCTCTATCTTTTCATAAGAGAAAATAATTTTTTTTTTTTTTTAAATTTGGCCGACCCTGAGAACGAGTTTCGGAGAGGGCCTGTCGACCCTCAAAGGGTTAAGAACATCCATACTTATTCATGTGCCTACTACATACATAGAACAATAAATGCAAACATAAACCCTCCACTCAAACTTCTCACCAACCTTAACAGGGCACATGACCATAACGCAAGACACAGATCTTTTTGATGTACCCCGTGTCCATATCACACTGTAAATACTCTATGCACATAAAGGGTCCCAAAATTTAAAATTCATTAACAGAAGATATTAAAGTAACCTGGTCTGAAAATCAATTTAAGACTCTTCTCAAAAGTCACTTAATCACCCTAGACTAAATACTCAATACTCAGTACTTAACATTACCAATAAATCTACCAATTACCTAAATCTTAAAACTTCAAGACTAGATGACCAAGTTTATATATTGACAAATTACCACATAGAAGTATACATACCTACCAAAAGCAGTACTGCCCTTCACCAAATTGTAGCATTCTCATACTGTAAACTACTTGAAACTACTCTTGAATCATGTTTCATAAAAAGCATTTTTGAATATATGAATATATCCTTGTTTGTATAAATTAGATTCACTTATAATTAATAGAACTACTGTACAACTATGATAAATTTCTTTAGTGTTAAGTAGTCAGTAAGCCATTAAATTAAGTCGGCCCATAATGCATAGGCATAATAGAGGCTCTCTTTGTACTGCAACCCATTATTGTAAATACATAATCTTACTATACTACTTGCAAAGAAATAAATAAATTTGAAATTTGAAAATCATTACTGCTAGTTACATTAAAAAAAAAAAAACACAGTGCCAACTTCTGCTGAATGAGCAGAAGCAGGTGCCAGTGAATGTTTCCATTACATTGATGTTTTTAGTTAAAAAAAAAAATGGATAAATGAGGCTGTTATATTTCCATGAAGTGGAGAAACAATACTATATGGTCTCTGTGGTCCTTCAATAATTTCTTTTTGTTTTAATTGTAATACAGGTGCCCTTCAACTTATGATGGTTCAACTTACAATATTTGACTTTATGATGGTGTAAAAGCAATTACATGTACTTTGGAGATGAAACTTAAGATAATTACCCAGCATGATGGCAACAAGTCAATAACTTGTATTCATTTATTTGCTTTTCACCACTGGTATTTAGTTACAGTACTTATTTGTTTACTTATTCAGTGACAGTAGCTATTAGCATATACAGTGGTACCTCAAATTTTGAACAGCTCCCAACTTGAACAATTATGTAAGTGTATTTTTGGGGTTCTGAAATGGACTAATCTAATTTACATTATTCCTTATGGGAACAAATTCGTTTGGTAGCGGCACTTGAACAGCCTTCTGGAATGAGTTATGGCTGAAATTTGAGGTACCACTGTATTCATATTTGACTTAAGATACTTTTGACTTGTGATGGGTTAGTCAGAATGTAACCCCATCGTAAGTCGAGGAGCACCTGTACAATAAAACCAAAGTCAGATTTCCTGGAATATAACTGTAATGTTAAATAAGGTTCAGCTGTGTGTGTGTATTTGCACCAGAATCATGATGAAATCTTTTGCAATAATATATGTAACTCTTAACATACCTTCCCTTCACTTTTTGCTTGAATGATCTCATCCATAGTTATATCCCTCTCTGATACTGTGAACTCTTGCCACTGTCGTGCCAAGGACAATATTGAATCTCTTATCACGCCAGGAAGAATTAAGCCATCAAGAGGTGGTGTCACAAGTTCTTTTTCTGAAAAGTAATTTATGTGAACTGAATATAATGTCATACCCATATTACAGTACATTTATTAGGAATAATAATACTAAGTGTCAAATATAGTCTTAAAAATAATTGTATTCAACATAACTTACAAGTTTTCCATTAAAAAGGTAATATTCATTCAGGACATCATTCTTTCAACACACTGGTCATATCCCACCTAGACAAGGTGACCCAAAAAGAAAAAAAAAGTTTATTTTTAAAGTTACTAATTAAATATAATAATTCTGCTTGTAGAGTTAATAAAAAATACTAATATAGGGAAATGTGTAGGAGTTAGAACCACCATCTGAGACTGTTATGCATGATTTTACTTAATGTGAAACACTAAAAATATTTTGTGAATCATTCAACACAAACTGTATGAGGCTTGATCCTATGACCTCTGATGAATGATGTTTCGGAAGGGTAGGGGATGTGTAGACCAAGTGTTTACATTGAAGCATATCAGTGAACTATAGATAAGGATAACGAAGTTTTCATTGCATTTATGGATTTAGAAAAGGCTTAAGATAGGGTGGCTAGGAGAGCATTATTATAATCATACCCAAGCCCTATACCCCCAAGGATCATATAGCTGGATAGAGCAATGTGGCAGATGCTGCAAGTGTATGGAATAAGTGTTAGGTTACTTAAAGCAGTTAAGAGATTTTATGAGGATAGTGAGGACCAGGTTAGGGTATGTAGGAGAGAGGAAGATTTTTCCAGTAAAAGTAGGCCTGCATGATGCCACCATGGTGGTTTTACATTTACAGATAGGCACAATGTGAGAACTGACTTCCATTTTCGTTTTACCTATCCTAATTGACTGTCATGTCTACCAGCGAGTGTGTATTGTCACCATTCTAATGCCCTTACTTTATCTAACTTCCTTGTTGACAACCCCACCTTTGACATAGACTCCCTCTTTGACTTTTTGTCAGCAACAGCTTTATTACACTGACTTTGATTATACTTTTCCTTTAACACACTTCACCATTCTCACTACCTCTGGCATACTCTTCACCTTCATTGGTCTCTGATAAAGAATATTGCATTTTTAGCACATCCTACCCTGCAATGCTTTATGCTCCTTGTGGGTTTAGCACTTACTTTTGGTTGTAATAATAATATAGATGGGTACATAAAAACTCCAATAAGAATCCCAACCTCCTCCTCAATGGGATATACCAGTTGCGAGTTTCCCCATAAGAAATAATGGAAATCAAATTAATCCGTGCAAGACACCCCAAAGTATGAAAAAATTTTTTTTACCACATGAAATATTAATTTTAATGCACACAAACTGAAAAAGACATGCACAGTTACATGACACTTACTTTTATTGAAGATCTGGTGATGATTGATGGGATGGGAGGAGGAGAGAGTCTTAGTGTTTAGAAGGGGAATCCCCTTCCATTAAGACTTGAGGTGTCAAGTCCTTTTCTGGGGTTACTTCCCTTCTTCTTTTAATGCCACTAGGACCAGCTTCAGAGTCACTGGACTTCTGTCGCACAACATATCTGTCCATAGAGGCCTGTACCTCCCGTTCCTTTATGACTTTCCTAAAGTGGTTCACAACATTGTCAGTGTAATAGTCACCAGCACAGCTTGCAATAGCTGTGTTAGGGTGATTGTCATCAAAAAAGGTTTGCACTTTAAGCCACATTGCACACATTTCCTTAATCTTTGAAGTAGGCAACTTCTTCAATTTCTCTCTCCCCTCTTCCGAAGCAGTTTCCTCAGGTGTGGCCTAGTGTTGATGAAGATGATCTAGCAGCTCATCAGTGGTTAGTTCTTCATTGTCTTCCTCCACCAACTCTTCCACATCATCCCCACTAACCTCCAACCCCAAGGACTTTCCCAATGCCACAATGGATTCCTCAACTGGCATAGGATTCCCAGGGTTAGCCTCAAACCCTTCAAAATCCCTTTTGTCTACACATTCTGGCCACAGTTTCTTCCAAGCAGAGTTCAAGGTCCTCTTAGTCACTCCCTCCCAAGCCTTACCTATAAGGTTTACACAATAGAGGATATTAAAATGATCTCTCCAAAACTCTCTTAAGAGTCAATTGAGTTTCTGAGGTCACTACAAAGCACCTTTCAAACATAGCTTTTGTGTACAGTTTTTTGAAGTTTGCAATAACCTGCTGGTCCATGGGCTGCAGGAGAGGAGTGGTATTAGGAGGCAAAAACTTCACCTTAATGAACCTCATGTCCCCACAAAGTCTGCCACGTCTGTAGGATGACCAGGGGCATTGTCTAACACCAGGAGGCACTTAAGGTCTAATTTCTTTTCAGTTAGGTAATTTTTCACATTGGGGGCAAATGCTTGGTGTAACCAGTCATAGAAAAAGTCCCTAGTGACCCATGCCTTACTGTTTGCCCTCCACAGCACACACAAATTAGCCTTGAGGATATTCTTTTGCCTGAACACTCTGGGAGTTTCAGAGTGATACACTAATAAAGGCTTCACTTTGCAATCACCACTAGCATTGGAACACATGAGAAGAGTAAGCCTGTCTTTCATAGGCTTATGTCCTGGGAGTGCCTTTTGCTCCTGAGTAATGTAGGTCCTGCTTGGCATTTTCTTCCAAAACAGGCCTGTTTCATCACAATTAAACACTTGTTCGGGTTTCAGTCCTTCACTGTCTATGTAGTCCTTGAATTCCTGCACATATTTTTCAGCTGCTTTGTGGTCCAAACTGGCAGCCTCACCATGCCTTATCACACTATGTATGCCACTACGCTTCTTAAATCTCTCAAACCAACCTTTGCTGGCCTTAAATTCACTCACATCATCACTAGTTGCAGGCATTTTTTTAATTAAATCCTCATGCAACTTCCTAGCCTTTTCACTTATGATCACTTGAGAGATATCTCCTGCTATCTGTTTTTCATTTATCCACACCAATAAGAGTCTCTCAACATCTTCTATCACTTGCGATCTCTGTTTCGAAAACACAGTTGAACCTTTGGCAAGAACAGCTTCCTTGACTGCCGTTTTCTTGGACACAATAGTAGCGATGGTTGATTGGGGTTTACTATACAACCTGGCCAGCTCGGAGACACTCACTCCACTTTCATACTTAGCAATGATCTCTTTCTTCATCTCTATAGTAATTCTCACCCTTATTCCTGTAGGGTTGGCACTAGAAGCTGTCTTGGGGCCCATGGTCACTTATTTTGCAGATAAAATCACCAAAAACACTGTAATAATACGAAATGTTCCGATTGTATGCTTGGATGTTACCGCGGAGGCTGGCTGGTAAACAATGCCACTGGCGGAACATGTGAAGCTGGCTCAGGCCGCACATTAGACGCGTCTTGGATGAATAGCGCTGAGCGGGTTTTTTAGCAGTATGCGAGGCAAAATCTTAGCGATAAAATGTATCGGTATGTGGATTTAACGTTATGTGATGCCAACGGTATGCGGGGGTCCACTGTACTGTATCTTTGATAGTATGCCCACTGTCTTAGAGATTTTCTTAGAAATTTGTTGTATGTGTGTCTGGAATTTGAGGCTACTGTCAAGGTGGATTCCTAGGAATTTTCCCTCTGCAAGTCTTGTGATGGGTGATCTATTTAGCGTTATGTTAAATGGAACATTTGCAGCTGCTTCCAAACTGAATGAAATAGGTTTTGTCAGTATTGAGGGTAAGCTTATTTGTCATCATCCAGGTAGATATTTTCTGCAATTCAGCATTAACAGTGTTAGCCAGTATGACTGGGTTTGGGTGAGAGAAGACGTAAGTTGTGTTTCTCCAAATAACATGGGTTTGAGTAGCTGTGATGCATTTGGTAGGTCACTGATGTAAATGAGAAAGAGGAGTGGGCCAAGGACACTTCCTTGTGGGACACCAACTGTGATTGGCTGAGTTGAGGAGTTTGCACCATTTGTGTACACATATTGGCTTCTGTTACTAAGGTATGACTTTAGGTAGTTGAGGGAGTGACCTCTTATACCAAAGTGTGTTAATTTAATGTGCAGCAAATCATGGTCAACTGCATCAAAAGCTTTACGTAAGTCAATGAAGATTCCCGGCGGGACTTCTTTCTTCTCGAGAGTGGTGTATATTAGTTCTAGCATGTGCATAATAGTATCATTTGTGCTTTTATTAGTCCTGAATCCAAACTGATGGATTTAGTATGTTGTGTGAGACGAGGTAGGAATAGATCTGTCTATGAATTAATTTTTCAAAGATTTTAGAGAGCAGAGGTAGGTCAGATATTGGTCTATAGTTATTCATGTCAGTTTGATCACCACCTTTGTGGATCGGGGTGACCCTCGCTATTTTGAGAATTGCTGGGAAGATGGAGGATTCAATGGATTTGTTAGTGTTGCAATAATTGGTGACAGTCTTGAGATTTTTTTTGTACATAAAAGGTGGTAAGTTATTTATGTCCCCTACCTTGTTTTAAAGGGTGCTGATGAGTGAGACTTCTATTGGGTTGGTTGGAGCTAGGAATAGTGTACATGTATTAGGGTAGGTACCTGTGAGGTAGTCTGATGAACGGGTGTTTGAGCTTGGGATTTTGTTCACTAGATTCTTTCCTATGGTGGAGAAGAAAACATTGAGTCTGTTTGCTGTTTCAATTGGTGGGAGTAGGGGTTCATCTGATTTTGTTAATTTGATTGTTTTGTTTTTGGATATCTTTTTAGTTCCTAGAATTTCAGATAGGGTTTTCCAGGTCTTTTTCATATCACCTTTTATGTTATGTAATCTGTTTTCATAATACAGTTTTTTTGACCTTCTTATCAGACTGGCAAGGGTAATGTTTAGAATGGTCTCTAGTTATTTGACTCATTCTCTAATGTTTTTCATATAGGTGCTTTGTGTTAATGGATTTAAGGATGCTGGGTGTTAGCCAGGGACTGTTCAGTCTCTTAGCTGTGATCTGTTTAGTTTTTTAGGGCAATGCTTGTTATGTAGGTAGTGTTTTTTTTTTAGAAAATTATTAATACATTCATTTGTATCTGTATATGTTTCAAGCTCGTTATGCCAGTCAACGTTATTCATAGCTGTTATAAAGTTATTAACAGCTGTCTCGAAGGCAACTTTAGTAGTGTCTTGGGGCAATTTACCTAGGTTGGTTATGGGAAAGGTAGGGTAGTGGTCTGTGGTGTTGTCTGTGATTATGCCTGATTTTAAAGGGGATAGTGTGTTAGTCCAGATGTGGTCTAATAAGGAGATACTAGTCTCGGAGATTCTTGTAGGCTTTGCTATTGTTGGTAGCAACAAGCAGCTGCTCATAGTGTTTGTGAATTCGATTACTTGTGGGTCCTGGTCATTTAGTAGATTTATGTTGAAATCTCCTGTGAGCAGCAAGTGGTCTTTGTTCATATGTGCATCAGTTATCATGTTTTTAACTTTTCACTAAAATGGTAAATGTTTGACTGTGGTACTCAGTAGATGTTTATCACTGTGACGGGTTTTTGTAGGTCTTTTGATTTAAATTTAGCTACGATATATTCTCCGTGTTCATCCCTTGTGCAAGAATTATTTATAGATTCAAGCTGATCTGAGTAGTATATAGCTGTTCCACCCCCTTGCTGTTCTGTCCTACAGTTGTGAATGGCTGTGTATCCAGGAATGGATACACAGCCATTCACCACCTGTACAAGAAACAACTCCACCTGCCTACTTGGAGACAAAGCCAGAGTCTGTACCAGAAACCCAAGATTATGATTTCGACCTAGATGCTCTCCTTTACTGAACCAATCATTCAGCACCTTCAGAGACACCATGATCTACATCCACTGAACTACATCCACTAAAGAAGACCATCAAATATATGAGGATATTTTCATGAATTGAAAAGTTTATTTAAATTTTAAAGAAAGTAATATTATTTTTTTAACCCTTTGACTGTTTACGTCGTATATATATGTCTTATGCACCACTGTTTCTGACGTATTTATACGTGTAAATTCTAACAGCTTCAAATTAAGCAGGAGAAAGCTGGTAGGCCCACATGTGAGAGAATGGGTCTGTGTGGTCAGTGTGCACCACATAAAAAAAATCCTGCAGCACGCAGTGCATAATGAGAAAAAAAAAACTGACTTTTTTTTTTTTTTGGATTAAAACGCCGACTTTGAGGTGTATTTTCTTATAGTATTTATCGTTGTATTCCTGTTTTCATGGTCTCAGGTGATAAAATGGAAAACATATTATAGAAAAAGAGATGATTTTCATTACTTTCATGATGAAAACGACCTTGAAATTGAGCTCAAAATAGCGGAAAGGTTCGATTTTTACCAATGTTCAGGAGTAAGCAAATTACACCACACGTCCAATACACGTCAATTGGGGAGTCTAATATTCTTTCACTAGTGCACTGATATTATTTATATCATTTTTACAATAATGCAGTAGTCTGCATAACAGTAAATTTTGTATTTTGTTTGTATGAATAAAAAATCAATATAGAAAGCAATAGTAATATAAAAGGGGCCTAGAGATGTGACTAATGAACAGAGGATATGTTATTTTAGTGCTAAGAATGTCTACATTGTTTATTCTGGACCCTATTTTGAAATTGGCATCTTTTTTAATTTGCATGAAATTGGCCAAATTGCCAATTTCTGACCACTTTATTGGGTAGTTCAAATCGGCAGGTGAAATTGCTGACCTAGAAAATGTACAGAGAACCTTCACGGCGCGTATAACGGAGATAAAACACCTCAATTACTGGGAGCGCTTGAAGTTCCTGAACCTGTACTCCCTGGAATGGAGGCAGGAGAGATACGTGATTATATACACCTGGAAAATCCTAGAGGGACTAGTACCGAACTTGCACACAAAAATCACTCACAACGAAAGCAAAAGACTTGGCAGATGATGCAACATCCCCCCAATGAAAAGCAGGGGTGTCACTAGCACGTTAAGAGACCATACAATAAGTGTCAGGGGCCCGAGACTGTTCAACTGCCTCCCAGCATACATAAGTGAGATTACCAATAGACACCTGGCTGTCTTCAAGCTGGCACTGGACAAGCACCTAAAGTCGGTACCTGACCAGCCGGGCTGTGGCTCGTATGTTGGATTGCGTGTAGCCAGCAGTAACAGCCTGGTTGATCAGGCTCTGATCCACCAGGAGGCCTGGTCACAGACTGGGCTGCGGGGGCGTTGATCCCCGGAACTCTCTCCAGGTAAACTCCAGGTAAATGGGCGGTTTCTTGTACTCAACTGATAGAAAAAGTGGAGTTCTAAAGAAATAGCTATGAGTTTGGTCAACTGGAACAACGGAATTGGCCAAAAACAGGGCTCAAAATCGGAGAAATTGCAGATGCGTACATGTCGTCGAGACCGCTAACTTTGCGGGAGCGTAATTCCGTGAGTTTTCGACTGAATTTCGTACTTTTGGTGTCATTACCATTGGGAAAAGTTTCTCTATCATTTCATAAGAAAAAATAATTTTTTTTTTCCAAAACTTTTGCGACATAGAATGATAGTTTCAGAAAGGGGCTTGCGACAGTCAAAGGGTTAAGTGAAAGGACTGATTTTAGTTGAGGTGATACTATAATAATTATATATTGGAGACTGACTGTGTGAATAGTCCAGTTTAAGTGCTTTAAAAATAATAATGGCAATATTGGTAAGTATAGTGAGGCATAGTAGTGATGAGGGTAATGAAAGATAATAATGATGGGTACAACACAAATGGCAATCATTATGTCCATGATGAATTTGAAAGTGTAGAGTGATGAGATTATAATAGTAGATTAAAATAAGTAATTATGAAATACGTACAGGGATTATGCTATCTCTTATTATGGCACAAGTTTGACAATATAATATTGCACTGGTTATCAGTTCTATAATAATAGTTTATAATAGTAAGTAAGTAATGGTATCAAATCAAATGAAGTTTATTCTCTATAAAGATTACAATGCAGGGTTTACATATTATATAAAACTAATTACAGAGAGGGCCACTATCACACCTAGCATGACTAGGCATTTTGGGCAGACTAAGATTAATTCAAAATTCTATATTGGTACAGATTAAGGAGCATGTTGGTATTAAGGCTAAGTAACTGCATTTCAGTTCATAAATTTAGCAGTGTGAATGGCTTTGTTTTGGTACAATACATAGTTTCTATTGAAGAGTTACAGAGACTAGTGTTTCCCTACTAGACCACATCTGGACCAACACCATATCCCCTTTAAAATCAGGCATAATCACAGATAATACCACAGACCACTACCCTACCTTCCTCATAACAAATCTTGGCAAATTACCCCAAGACACTACTAAATTCACTTTCAGACTTCACAATGAGGCAGCCATTAATAACTTCACAGCAGCAGTGACAAACACTGACTGGCACACTGAGCTAGAAATCTATACCGATAGAGTGGAACCTCAAAAATCAAACATAACACATATCGAACGTTTCAAAAATAGGAACATTTTTTCGGACAAACTGTGTCCCTATTATCGAACGCGCTCCTATTTTCGGACCGCTGGGTACGGAACCTGTCTGCCGTCCACTCTGTCTGCGCCCCTGCGCAGGCGCCGTGAGCAGTCTAGCTTCATTTATGCTTGAGTGAACACTAACCTACGCTCTCATTCACGCATTTTACGATTATTTCGTTGTGTTTAGTGCTTGTGGGACTGTGAAATAAGCTGCCATGGGCCCAAAGAAACTTGCTAGTGGTACCCCTGTGGTAAAGAAAGTGAGAAACACCATAGATGTGAAGAAGGAAATAATACAAATCATACCCCGGCCAGGATTGAACCCGCGGTCAGAGAGTCTCAAAACTCCAGATCGTTGCGTTAGCCACTAGACCAGCTAGCCACAATAAGATTCGTCCAACTAGGTATATTTCTACACCATAGGAAGGTTAGCACAGGCACCACTGTGACCACAAATGCAAGTTTTTACAGACGAATCTCCAGCTAGCGTGGCCGTGACGAACTCTAGCTCAAGTCCCCTCACTGCCATCAACATGTCTCAAAACTCCAGACCGTCGCGTTAGCCACTAGACCAGCTATCCACAATAAGATTCATCCAACTAGGTATATTTCTACACCATAGGAAGGTTAGCACAGGCACCACTGTGACCACAAATGCAAGTGAGGGGACTTCAGCTAGAGTTCATCATGGCCACGCTAGCTGGAGATTTGTCTGTAAAAACTTGCATTTGTGGTCACAGTGGTGCCTGTGCTAACCTTCCTATGGTGTAGAAATATACCTAGTTGGACGAATCTTATTGTGGCTAGCTGGTCTAGTGGCTAACACGACGGTCTGGAGTTTTGAGACTCTCTGACCGCGGGTTCAATTCCGGCTGGGGTATGGTTTGTTTGCAATCATGTCATTACGATTTCGTGAGTCAAGGAAATAATACAGAAGTATGAGAGTGGTGTGAGACTTGTTGAGCTTGCCAGGATGTATGGGAAAAACAAGTCGACCATCGGTTCTATCCTGTCAAAGAAAGAACAAATCAAGGAAGCTGATGTTGCAAAAGGTGTTAACCCTTTGAGGGTTTTGGTCGTACTAGTACGTCTTACGCGTAGGGGTTTTTGTTGTACTAGTACGCATAAATTCTAGCGGCCTCAAATCTCGCAGGAAAAGGCTGATAAGCCTAGATGTGAGAGAATGGGTCTGTGTGGTGGGTGTGTGCAGTAGGAAAAAAATCTGGGACCCAGTGGTGCATTGTGGGAATGCCATCATAGTACACAATTTCCACCGTGCCCTGCGGTAAGAAGTTCCTCACTCCTCGGCGAATTGGGACACTTTTGTTCCCCAGTAACAGTTCTAATACAGATGGAAGTGACAGTGAAGATGAGTTTCAAGGTTCTGGTGAGGTTTTGACCGAAACTAATGACCATAATATGGGTAATAGTGAGGAAAACCCAGACAACCCACAGCCTTCCACCTCTGGTGCTGGGCCGTCGTTCAATTGTACCAGAATCAAAGAGGAAACTCCTATTTTCCAAAATCCCAGACTCAGATGTGAGCATTGGTGATGATAATGATAGTGATTATGAACTACAAGCTCTTCAAACTTGTTCCAAGAATGGAGGAGGAGGAAGAGGCAGAGGAGGAGGAGGCAGAGGAGGAGGAGGCAAGAGGAGGAGGAGGCAAGAGGAGGAGGAGGAGGCAAGAGGAGGAGGAGGCAGAGGAGGAGGAGGAGGAGGAGGAGGAGGAGGAGGAGGAGGAGGAGGAGGAGGAGGAGGAGGAAGAAGAAGAGGAGGAGGAGGAGGAAGAAGAGGAGGAGGAGGAGGAAGAGGAGGAGGAGGAGGAGGAAGAAGAAGAATACGTAATGACAACAATAATACATAATAATAATACATAATAATAATAATACATAATAATAATAATACATAATAATAATAATAGGTAATAATAATAATATGTAATAATAAATGTTCACCCATGACAGTAACAAGATAAGGGGAGATAACATCTGATAAGTGCTGACGTTTGATGAGGGTAAATGAGGGTAGAGCTGATGCCAAAAGATGAGATGAACATCGCCCTCCCTTTGTTTTTGCTGGTATACTAACATTTCTGTCTGTCTATTTGCCTGTCTGTCAAGCTCCCTGTCTATCCATCTAGCTCTCTGTCTCAGAGAGCCACAAGACTGCGTCATCACTTTTACTCACATCTTCAAGCAGAGTATAGCACTTTGTCTGGGTTTCTTGGGTTATCCTAGGTAATTTATACTATGTATACTTGTATTTATGTGTACCTGTGAGACAGAGATAGACAGACAGATAGAATGAGGGAGAAAGATAATTAGATAAAATGGAGGAGGGGAAGCAGCATCCGACCCCATTGTTTTGACAGGCCGGAGGGGGAAAGAGTAATGAGCCAATATGTCACTTTGACAGCTGCAGACTCCTTGTAATTTACACTATGGACGAGGAGGAGGAAGAGTAGGGGGAAGAGGAAGAAGAGGAGGAGGAGGAAGAGGAGGAGGAGGAAGAGGAAGAGTAGGAGGAAGAGGAATAAGAGGAAGAGGAGGAGGAAGAGGAATAGTAGGAGGAAGATTAGGGGGAAGAGGAGGAAGAGGAAGAAGAGGAGGAGGAGGAAGAGGAGGAGGAGGAAGAGGAAGAGTAGGAGGAAGAGTAGGGGGAAGAGGAGGAAGAGTAGGGGGAAGAGGAGGAAGAGGAAGAAGAGGAGGAGGAGGGTGGAACACTAGTACACTGGTACTGGTACACTAACATTTCTGTCTGTCTATTTGTCTGTCTGTCAAGCTCCCTGTCTATCTGTCTATCCGTCTAGCTCTCTGTCTCAGAGAGCCACAAGACTGTGTCATCACTTTTACTCACATCTTCAAGCAGATTATAGCACTTTGTCTGGATTTCTTGGGTTATCCTAGGTAATTTATACTATGTATACTTGTATTTATGTGTACCTGTGAGACAGAGATAGACAGACAGATAGAAAGAGAGAGACAGATTGAAAGAGATAGAATGAGGGAGAAAGATAAAACACCATTGTGTATGACACCATGTTTCAGAGTTCCACAAGCTGCAGAACTAATAGGAATATGTTCAGTGACTGTATATTGGTATATATATTATAGAACAATAATAATAAACAATGTTTTGTATTGTTTGTTTTTGTAAACAAGTTTTGTAAACAATATATTGATAATTATGTTTGTGTGCTTATTGTGTTGTATACAACGAGTGTATATATGTACATTGCACCTTACTTTGGTCTCATAGGCCACATAAGTTATGTGAAAAAATAAAATAGTGAAAAAAACAACAAACCTTCAAATACAAGTAAACTAAAGTTTACTGGGTGAGCGGCAGTCGCCGCTGTTGCCATACGCGGCTCATTTTATGCAAACTTCATGCATCCATATCTCCGTAAGTATTGATGTTAAATTTTTTTTGTTTATCCTATAATGTTTAGAAAAAAAACTCTATTTTTTCATAAGAAAAAATAATTTTTTTTTTTTTTTGAAATTTGGCCGACCCTGAGAACGAGTTTTGGAGAGGGCCTGTCGACCCTCAAAGGGTTAATATAGGGAGTGGATGAGGTGCCTTCTTCAAAGATTAAGGAGATTTGTGCCAAGTGGAATGATGTCCAAATGTTTGTGCAGAAGTACCACCCTGAGCAAGCTGAAACAAGCCATCTTTGCAACAAGTTCAGTGACAGAACCATGTCCCATTTTAAGGAAATGTTAAAGAGGCGCCAGAAATAGAGGACTGTGGACAGTTATTTTGTGAGACACGGGTCCAGTGACTCTCAAGCTGGTCCTAGTGGCATTAAAAGACAGAGAAGGGAAGTAACCCCAGAAAGGGCTTTACCTGAAGTCCTCATGGAGGGGGATTCTCCTTCCAAACACTAACCCCAACTCCCCCTCTCCTCCTCCCTATCTTCCAGATGCCATCACCAATCTTCAATAAAGGTAAGTAAAAATGTTATTTTATATGTATTACTATACATAATTAAAAACTATAGTATTTGTTGTATGTAAAACTGTAATTAATCTCTATAAAATGCATTTTTTGTGTGAATATTTTTGCGTTTCTGGAACGGATTAATTGTATTTCCATTATTTCTTATGGGAAATATTGCTTCGAATTTCAGACTTTTCGAATTTAGAATTAGCTCCTGGAACGGATTAAGTTCGATTTTTGAGGTTCCTATGGAAAATTTTTTAGGATGTTACCTGTATGTACCTCAACATTACATGCATACAAGTAATCTCATTGGGAGACAACCATATTGTTTACTGTAGTCACCCCGTGTAGACATGTGAGAAAACTTAACCACCCCTGGTCACGGCAGGTGGTTCCTTCGACCCTCACAATCTTATCCATATCTATCCGAGACCAGTATAAACTGGATAGCACCCACAAGTACGGCGCTACTAATTAATTGTGGACTGTATAGATTATATTAGTTTAACTGAATGAAGGGGGGGGGGGGTAGGTTACACTTGGATATATCCATCAAGGAAAAACACTTGTACATAATCCCACCACTTACCAGATATTCTCTGGTGGTCACTTGATGTAGCTGGATCACCCATAACCTATCCAATTACAACATACCTAACTGGCCAGTATCAGTCTGCTATAACTAGAAGGGTTACTTAACTGTGAGTGATTGATACTCCTTATTTCCTCCATTCACCATCTCATTTCGATGTCCTGCTGCACCGACACGGTTCTTATTCCAGCAGGACGAGGTATCCGTTGGTTTGTCCCGGTTTAGAAGTCATGACTCAATAAAACTTCACTATCCTCGGGACGGGAACAACGTGGTCCAACATGTTCACTCGGAGCAAGGCAACTTATTTCACTTCACGCATTCTCTTAACTTTGTGTTATTATCATTAATTACATTACAGTTCACAAGATGATTTAATGTCTCATAATTATTATACACATTAGAGGTCACTCCATTAAGATCTGAGACCGATGAGTGAGGATTAACTCACGAGTATGTTAACCCGGGACACACTCCATGGCGACGCGCCAGTCACCCCCGGTCCTACCATTATTCACTCATTTTACCACCTTTTTACGGTGGTCCCATAAATCACGTTCCCTCAGTCTTCACCAGGAACAGTTACGACACTTCCTATTATGAAGTGAGGCCTATATTAGTCCTTAGGCCGCCGTGAATGCCAATTTCCTGGTCCCATGTTTTCACAGCCTCCTCACTACATTCAAAACACTCCCGCCTCACCCATGCCCCGAGTCGACCTCTCTCCCCACACATCCGTGCAGGCGCAGGGGGAACACTGTTGGTTCTATTCAAATTTCAAATACATTTTGACTCAAATCAACACATTAAACACCTATTAGGCACTATAGCTTCGGAAAATTAAATATTTTCCACAGTTCCATTGTATTGATGAATGTATTAATAATTTTCTAAAAAAGACCCAGTACCTCTACAACAAGCACTGCCTTAAAAAAACTAAACAGATGACAGCTACGAGACTGAACAGTCCCTGGCTAACACCCAGCATCCTCAAATCCATAAATACAAAGCACCTATACGAAAAACAGTACAGAATGGGTCACATAACCAGAGACCAAACAAAACGTTACTCGTCAGTCCTAACCAGCCCAAATTGGTAATAAATAAACAAAATAAATAAATAAAAAAGAAGGGTTAAAAAATTATATTATGGGAACAGATTATCCAACTTATGAGGTGATATAAAAAATACCTGGAAAACCCTATCAGAAATTCTAGGAACAAAAAAGATATCACGAAATAGTGAAATTGAATTAACAAAACCAGATGAACCCCAACTCCCACCAATTGAAACAGCAAACAGACTCAATGATTTCTTTTCCACTATAGGAAAAAAACCTAGCCAATAAAATGCCAAGCTCAGATACCCCACCCAATGGCTACCTCACTGGTAACTACCCGAACACAATGTTCCTAGCTCCAACTAATCCAACTGAAGTCTCCCTTATTATCAACAAACTAAAAAACAAGACAGGAGATTTAAATACCTTACCACCCTTTATGTACAAAAAAGCGTCAGCGTCACAAGTGCTATCACCAATCATTGCAACACTCTTTAACAAATCCATTGAATCCTCTGCCTTCCCTATGGTTCTCAAAATAACAAGGGTCACCCCGATCCATAAAGGAGGAGACCAAACAGACTTGAATAACTATAGGCCAATATCCAACTTACACCCTCTCTCTAAAATCTTCGAAAAATTATTCATAAGTGAATCTATTCCTACCTCATCTCCCACAACATACTCAACCCCTGTCAATTTGGGTTCAGGCCTAATAAAAATACTAATGATGCTATTGTACACATGCTAGAACACACATACACTGCAATAAAGAAAAAAAGAAGTCCCACTGGGGATCTTCATTGACTTATGTAAAGCTTTTGATACAGTTGACCATGACTTGCTCCACATAAAATTGTTGCACTATGGTATAAGAGGGCACTCCCTCAACTACCTAAAGTCATACCTCAGCAACAGAAGCCAATATGTGTACACAAATGGGGCAAACTCTTCTGCACAGCCAATTACAGTTGGTGTTCCACAGGGAAGTGTCGTAGCCCTCTTCTCTTTCTCATATATATAAATGACCTACCAAATGCATCGCAACTACTCAAACCCATACTATTTACAGATAACACTACATACGTCTTCTCTCACCCGAGCCCAGTCACGCTAGCCAATACTGTAAATACCGAATTACAGAAAATATCTACCTGGATGAGGACTAACAAACTCACTCTAAACATTGACAAAACATACTTCATTCAGTTTGGTAACAGAGCTACAGATGTCCCTCTTAACATAATGATAAATGGATCACCTATCACAAAACTCACAGAGGGAAAATTCTTAGGAATCCACCTTGATAATAGACTCAAATTTCAAAAACATATACAACAAATTTCCAAAAAAATTTCCAAGACTGTAGGCATACTATTGAAGATACGGTACTATGTTCCACAGTCAGCCCTCCTGGCCCTATATCACTCACTTATTTACCCCTATCTCACCTATGGAATTTGCGCATGGGGCTCAACAACAATAAACCATCTCAGACCACTAATTACCCAACAAAAGGCTGCAGTCAGAATGATAACAAATTCCCGCTACATGCAGCACATTCCACCAATATTCAAAACTTACTCACCATACAAAACATCCATACTTATTACTGCACCTACTACATACATAGAACACTTAACTCTGATATAAACCCTCCCCTCAAACGTCTCCTTACCAACCTCAACAGAACATATGACCATAACACAAGGCACAGATCACTCTTTGATGTTCCTCGTGTCCATCTCACGCTATGCAAAAACTCAATGCACATAAAAGGCCCTAAAATCTGGAATTCATTACCTGTGAATATAAAAGAAACACTCTGTTTGTAAATTCAAGTCTCTTCTCAAAAATCACTTACTCACCCACAATTAAATAAATACTGAATAATTGTATCTCATAAATTGTATCTCATAAATGTTTGTCATTATTGTATCTCATAAATGTCTAACCTGTGACCCAATCAAACTTCGTTATTTTTTAATTACATTACCTAACAGAATACTCCATTCTACTGAATGCTCAGCAACACAGTAAATGACCATATGACCTGTCTTTGTAATACTCATTTGTGCTAAATTGTTATCTGTTTACAATAATGTTTTTACCACTGAATATATCATTGCTTAGTTAATCTTAAGTTAATTTTAAGCCTGCCCATAATGCTCTGCATACAAGGGGCTTTGGCATGTTGCACTTTAATAACTGTATTCCTTTGTACTTCTCTGTATCATGTTCAAATAAATAAATAAATATCAATCAATCAATCAAGTTTATTCTCTATAAGGATTACATTGCGGGGTTTACAGATTTTGGTTATTGTGTGGTTTACATGTAATAAAATACTAATTACAGAGGGGGCCACTAGGACACCTTGCATGGCTAGGCATTTCGGGCAAACTTAGATTAATTCTTAACCCTAAATTATTACCAATTATGGAGTAAGTTGACTAAATACTAGTTTGTGAGTTTAGCAATGTGAATGCTTTTGTTTTGGCACACTACATAGTTTCTATATTGGAGTATCACAGGCAAACTTATGACTAGTTAGGAATCATTATTTTAAGATTAAGATTCATATTTCTGTGCTTATAGTCAAATGGGTGAGTGAGTGAGTGTAAGTGTGAACCACCAGGTGGTTTTTATGTAGTTAGTTGACGGGGTGTATCAGGGAGATAAGATGTTTTCTAACGGTAGTTTTGAAGGTGATGAATGCGTCTGCAGTTCTAGAGTTTTCAGGTAGCGTGTTCAAGATTTTAGGGCCTTTGACATACATTGAATTTTTATAAAGGTTTAGTCGGACACGGGGAATGTCGCAGAGATGTTTGTGTCTGGTGTTATGCCTGTGGGTCCTGTCACAACTATCAAGAAAGCACTTTAGGTCAAGGTTAATATTGGAATTTAAGGTCATGTAGATGTAGATTGCACAGTAGTAAGTGTGGATGTTCTAAACAGGGAGTAAGTTTAGATCTATGAAGAGTGAGGGGGGGGGTGTTTCCAGGGATGGGATTTAGCGATTATTCTTACTGTGGCTTTTTGTTGGGTTATTATTGGCTTTAGGTGTGTTGCTGCAGTTGATCCCCAAGCACAAATAGCATAGGTGAGGTATGGATAAATGAGTGAATGGTATAGTGTGAGAAGGGCATTTTGCAGCACATAGTATCGTATCATGGAGAGGATCCCAACTGTTTTGGATACTTTTTTTGTTATGTGTTGGATATGGGTGCTGAAATTCAGGTTGTTGTCGAGGTATAGGCCTAGGAATTTGCCCTCATTATGTCTGGCAATTAGAGTGTTGTCAATCTTAATGTTAAGTTGTGCAACACCTGCTTTGCTACCAAACATAATATAGTAGGTTTTGTCAGTGTTAAGTTTAAGTTTATTGGCTGTCATCCAAGTCGATATTTTGAGAAGCTCCTCATTAACAATGGTGTTGAGGGTGGCAAGATTAGGGTGAGAGATGACATAAGTCGTGTCGTCAGCAAAGAGAATGGGTTTCAGGTGTTGGGATATGTTTGGAAGATCATTGATGTAAATGAGGAAGAGCAGGGGTCCAAGGACACTTCCCTGTGGAACTCCAGTATCAAGTGGCTGTGTTGATGATGCTGTGTCTTTAATGGTGACATACTGATACCTATTAGTAAGGTAGGATTTGAAATATGCAAGCGCATGGCCTCTTATACCATAATGGTCAAGTTTGTGGAGTAGGATGCCGTGGTCTACTGTGTCAAAAGCTTTTCTTGGGTCAATAAAAACTCCTAGCGGATATTCCTTATTTTCCAGTGCTGTGTAAAGCAGATCTAGTATTTTTACAATTGCATCATTAGTGCTTTTATTTTTCCTGAATCCAAATTGGCAGGGGCTGAGTATGTTTTGTGCCGTTATAAATGAATATAGTAGTTTCCTGTGCACGAGTTTCTCAAAGATTTTGGATAGCAATGGTAAGTTTGATATTGGCCTATAGTTGTTTACATCTGTAGGGCCACCACCTTTATGTATTGGTGTAACCCTTGCTGTCTTGAGTAGTTTCGGGAAGGTGCTAGTTTCTAGTGACTTGTTAAAAAGTAATGAAATAGCATGCGAAAGGACATGGGCCGCTCGCTTGTACAATAATGGTGGGACATTAGACAGATTCCCTGAGTTATTTTTAAGTGATTTTATAATCTCGGTGACTTTGGTGGGCTCAGTTGGTACAAGATAGAAGGAATTTGGGAAATTCCCATCTAGGTAGTCCCCAGCATGGGCGTTGGTACGTGGGATTTTACTGGCAAGATTAGATCCTATGGTTGAGAAGAAGTCGTTTATCTTGTTAGCTGTTTCAGTGGGATGCAGTGGTGTTTCATTAGGTTTAGTTAGGACAATATTCTTGTTTTTTTTCAGTTTGTGGGTGCCCAGAATCTGGGAGAATATTTTCCAGGCCTTTTTTATATCTCCTCTTGTGTCAGTGAATCTGCTGGAGTAGTACAGTTGTTTGGATTTCTTTATTACTTTGGTGAGAACTGATGAATGGTGTTTAAGAATATCTTTGTGTATTAAGCCCTGTCTATATTGCTTTTCATATTGGTGTTTCTTATCAATGGATTTCAGAATGCTGCTGGTTAGCTATGGGCAACCGAGCCATTTATTTGTGATCTGTTTCATTTTTATAGGACAATGTTTGTTGTATAGTCTGAGTAATTTGTTAAGAAAAATGTCTGTCTGTGATACTCCAACTGGAGTATCACAGGCAAACTTATGACTAGTTAAGATTCGTTAGGTAATAGTTGTATTACGTATTTCTGTTTATAGTCAAGTGAGTGAGTGTAGGTGCGAATTGTGGGGAATCACAGATATCAAGGGGAGGTCTAGGTTGTTTTTTGTGTGTGTATGATACAAGAGAATAGGCAGTTTTCATGTAGTTAGCTGACGGTGGGGTGTATCAGGGAGATGAGATGTTTCCTAACGGTAGTTTTGAAAGTGATGAATGTGTCTGCAGTTCTATAGTTTTCAGGCAGGGTGTTCCAGATTTTAGGCCCTTTTATGTACATTGAATTTTTGTATAGGGAATGTCATAGAGATGTTTGTGTCTGGTGTTATTCCTGTGGGTCCTGTCACAACTATCAAGAAAGTGTTTTAGGTCAGGGTTAATGTTGGAATTTAAGGTTCTGTAAATGTAGGTTGCATAGTAATAAGTGTGGATGTTCTAAACAGTGAGTAAGTTTAAATCTATGAAGAGTGGGGGGGGGGGGTGCCTGGGATTGGATTGCGTGATTATTCTTACTGCAGCTTTTTGTTGGGTTATTATTGGCTTTAGGTGTGTTGCTGCAGTTGATCCCCAAGCACAAATAGCGTAGGTTAGGCAGGGATAAATGAGCGAATGGTATAGTGTGAGAAGGGCAGATTGTGGCATGTAGTAATGTATCTTGGAGAGGATCCCAACCATTTTGGATACTTTTTTGCTATGTGTTGGATAGGGGCGCTGAAATTCAGGTTGCTGTCGAGGTGTAGGCCTAGGAATTTGCCCTCATTATGTCTGGCAATAAGAGTGTTGTCAGTCTTAATGTTAAGTTGTGCAACACTTGCTCTGTAACCAAACATAATATAGAAAGTTTTGTCAGTGTTAAGTGTAAGTTCATTGGCTGTTATCCAAGTAGATATTTTGAGTAGCTCATCATTAACAATGGTGTTGAGGGTGGCAAGATTTAAGTGGGAGATGACATAAGTCATGTCGTCAGCAAAGAGAATAGGTTTCAGGTGTTGCAATATGTTGGGAAGATCATTGATGTATAAGAGGAAGAGCAGGGAACCAAGGACACTTCCCTATGGTACTCCAGTATCAAGTGGCTGTCTTGATGAGGTTATGTCTTTAATGGTGACATATTGATACCTATTAGTAAGGTAGGACTTGAAATATGCAAGTGCATGGCCTCTTATACCATAATGGTCAAGTTTGAGGAGTAGGATGCCATGATCTACTGTGCCAAAAGCTTTTCTTACATCAATAAATGTCCTAATGGATATTCCTTATTTTCCAGTGCTGTGTAAAGCAGATCTAGCCTTTTTACAATTGCATCATTACCTGGAGTTTACCTGGAGAGAGTTCTGGGGGTCAACGCCCCCACGGCCCGGTCTGTGACCAGGCCTCATGGTGGATCAGAGCCTGATTAACCAGGCTGTTACTGCTGGCTGCACGCAATCCAATGTACGAGCCACAGCCTGGCTGGTCAGGTACCGACTTCAGGTGCCCGTCCATTGGCTGCTTGAAGACAGCCAGGGGTCTATTGGTAATCCCTCTTATGTATACTGGGAGGCAGTTGAACAGTCTTGGGCCCCTGACACTTATTATGTTGTCTCTTAACGTGCTAGTGACACCCCTGCTTTTCATTGGGGGGATGTTGCATCGTCTGCGAGTCTTTTGTTTTTGTAGTGGGTGATTTTCTTGTGCAAGTTCAGTACTAGTCCCTCTAAGATTTTCCAGGTGTATTTTTTATTATTATTATTAACACACTGGCCGATTCCCACCAAGACAGGGTGGCCCAAAAAAGAAAAAACTTTCACCATCATTCACTCCATCACTGTCTTGCCAGAAGGGTGCTTTACACTACAGTTTTTAAACTGCAACATTAACACCCCTCCTTCAGAGTGCAGGCACTGTACTTCCCATCTCCAGGACTCAAGTCCGGCCTGCCGGTTTCCCTGAATCCCTTCATAAATGTTACTTTGCTCACACTCCAACAGCACATCAAGTATTAACCCTTTGAGGGTTTTCGTCGTACTAGTACGTTTTACGCGTAGGGGTTTTTGACGTACTAGTACGCATAAATTCTAGCGGCCTCAAATCTAGTGGGAGAAAGCTGGTAGGCCTTCATATGAAAGAATGGGTCTATGTGGTCAGTGTGCACAGTCTAAAAAAAATCCTGCAGCACACAGTGCATAATGAGAAAAAAAAAACTTTGACCATTTTTTTGGAATAAATCAGCGACTTTGCAGTGTATTTTCGTATGGTATTTATTGGTGTATTCTAGTTTTCTTGGTCTCATTTTATAGAATGGAAGACATATTACAGAAATTGAGATGATTTTGGCTGGTTTTACAAAGAAAGGTGCCTTGAAATTGAGCTCAAAGTAGCAGAAATGTTCGATTTTTACCAAACTTCAAAAGTAAACAAATCGTGCCAAGCGTGCAATACACGTCAACTGGTGAGTCTAATATTCTTTCACAAGTGCACCAATAATATTTATACCATTTTTTACACTAATTCAGTAGTCTGCATAACAGTAAATCTTATATTTTTTGTGAGAATAAAAATTCAAAATGGAAAGCAAAAGAATATAAGAGGGGCCTTGAGACGTGACTAATGACTAGAGGAAATGTCATTTTAGTGCTAGGAATGTCTTTCTTGTTTATTCTGGACCCTATTTGGAAATTGGCATCTTTTGAAATTTGTGTGAAATTGGCAAAATTGCTAAATTCTGACCACTGTACTGGATAGTTGAATTTCATAAATGGGTGGTTTCTTGCACCCATTCGATAGAAAAAATGGAGTTCTAGCGAAATATTCACGTTTTTTGTCGACTAGTACAGCGAAATTGGCCGAAAATGGGGCTCAAAGTGGGCAAAATCGCCGATGCGTAAACATCGCCGAGACCGCTAACTTTGCGAGAGCATAATTTCGTAAGTTTTCTATCAAATTTCAAACTTTTGGTGTCTTTATGATCGGGAAAAGATTCTCTATCTTTTCATAAGAGAAAATAATTTTTTTTTTTTTTAAATTTGGCCGACCCTGAGAACGAGTTTCGGAGAGGGCCTGTCGACCCTCAAAGGGTTAAAAACCATTTGTCTCCATTAACTCCTATCAAACATGCTTACGCATGCCCACTGGAAGTCCAAGCCCCTCGCACACAAAACCTCCTTTACTCCCTCCCTCCAACCTTTCCTAGGCCGACCCCTACCCCGCCTTCCTTCCACTACAGACTGATACACTCTTGAAGTCATTCTGTTTCGCTCCATTCTCTCTACATGTCTGAACCACCTCAACAACCCTTCCTCAGCCCTCTGGACAACAGTTTTGGTAATCCTGCACCTCCTCCTAACTTCCAAACTACGAACTCTCTGCATTATATTCACACCACACATTGCCCTCAGCCATGACATCTCCACTGCCTCCAGCCTTCTCCTCGCTGCAACATTCATCACCCATGCTTCACACCCATATAAGAGCGTTGGTAAAACTATACTCTCATACATTCCCCTCATTGCCTCCAAGGACAAAGTTCTTTGTCTCCACAGGCTCCTAAGTGCACCACTCACCCTTCTCCCCTCATCAATTCTATGATTCACCTCATCTTTCATAGACCCATCCGCTGACACGTCCACTCCTAAATATCTGAATACATTCACCTCCTCCATACTCTCTCCCTCCAATCTGATATCCAATCTTTCATCACCTAATCTTTTTGTTATCCTCATAACCTTATTCTTTCCTGTATTCACTTTTAATTTTCTTCTTTTGCATACCCTACCAAACTCATCCACCAACCTCTGCAATTTCTCTTCATAATCTCCCAAGAGCACAGTGTCATCAGCAAAGAGCAACTGTGACAACTCCCACTTTATGTGTGATTCTTTATCTTTTAACTCCACGCCTCTTGCCAAGACCCTTGCATTTACTTCTCTTACAACCCCATCTATAAATATATTAAACAACCACGGTGACATCACACATCCTTGTCTAAGGACTACTTTTACTGGGAAATAATCTCCCTCTTTCCTACATACTCTAACTTGAGCCTCACTATCCTCGTAAAAACTCTTCACTGCTTTCAGTAACCTACCTCCTACACCATACACCTGCAACATCTGCCACATTGCCCCCCTATCCACCCTGTCATACGCCTTTTCCAAATCCATAAATGCCACAAAAACCTCTTTAGCCTTATCTAAATACTGTTCACTTATATGTTTCACTGTGAACACCTGGTCCACACACCCCCTACCTTTCCTAAAGCCTCCTTGTTCATCTGCTATCCTATTCCCTGTCTTACTCTTAATTCTTTCAATAATAACTCTACCATACACTTTACCAGGTATACTCAACAGACTTATCCCCCTATAATTTTTGCATTCTCTTTTGTCCCCTTTGCCTTTATACAATGGTGTATATAATTGTGTATCTCTCCTGCCTGCATTCCAGGGAGTACAGGTTCAGGAACTTCAAGCACTCCCAGTAATTGAGGTGTTTTATCTCCGTTATGCGTGTCATGAAGGTTCTCTGTACATTTTCTAGGTCAGCAATTTCACCTGCCTTGAAAAGTGCTGTTAGTGTGCGGCAATATTCCAATCCAGATAGAACAAGCGACCTGAAGAGTGTCATCATGGGCTTGGCATCTCTAGTTTTGAAGGTTCTCATTATTCATCCTGTCATTTTTCTAGCAGATGCGATTGATACAATGTTATGGTCCTTGAAGGTGAGATCCTCTGACATAATCCCTCCCAGGTTTTTGACGTTAGTTTTTTGCTCTATTTTGTGGCTGGAATTTGTTTTATACTCTGATGAAGTTTTAATTTCCTCATGTTTACCACATCGGAGTAATTGAGATTTCTCATTGCTGAACTTCATATTGTTTTCTGCAGCCCATTGAAAGATTTGGTTGCTGTCCGCCTGGAGCCTTGCAGTGTCTGCAAAGGAAGACACTGTCATGCATATTCAGGTGTAATCTGCAAAGGAAGACATGGTGCTGTGGCTGACATCCTTGTCTATGTGAGATATGAGGATGAGAAACAAGATGGGAGTGAGTACTGTGCCTTGTGGAACAGAGCTTTTCACCGTAGCCGCCTCAGACTTTACTCTGTTGACTACTACTCTTTGTGCTCTGTTTATGAGGAAATTATAGATCCATCTACCAACTTTTCCTGTTATTCCTTTAGCACTATTGCGCCATGGTCACACTTGTTAAAGGCTCTTGCAAAGTCTGTGTATATAACATCTGCATTCTTTTTGCCTTCTAGTGCATCTAGAACCTTGTCATAGTGATCCAGTAGTTGGGACAGACAGGAGTGACCTGCTCTAAACCCATGTTGCCCTGGGTTGTGTAACTGATGGGTTTCTAGATGGGTGGCAATCTTGCTTCTTAGGACCCTTTCAAAGATTTTTATGTAATGGGATGTTAGTGCTATCGGTCTATAGTTCTTTGCTATTGCTTTACTGCCCCCTTTGTGGAGTGGGGCTATGTCTGTTGTTTTTAGTAACTGTGGAACGACCCCAGTGTTCATGCTCCTTCTCCATAGAATGTTAAAAGCACATGATAGGGGTTTCTTGCAGTTCTTGATGAATATGGAGTTCCATGAGTCTGGCCCTGGGGGCAGAGTGCATGGGCATGTCATTTATTGCCTGTTCAAAGTCATTTGGCATCAGGATAACATCAGATAGGCTTGTGTTTACCAAATTCTGTGGCTCTCATAAAAAATTCATTTAGATCTTCGACTCTCAGTCTGGTTAGCGGCTTGCTAAAAACTGAGTCATATTGGGACTTGAGTAGCTCATTCATTTCCTTGCTGTCATCTGTGTAGGACACATCTTGTTTAAGTAGGGGCCCAATACTGGATGTTGTTCTCGACTTTGATTTGGCATAAGAAAAGAAATACTTTGGGTTTCTTTCGATTTCATTTATAGCTTTTAGTTCTTCCCGTGATTCCTGACTCTGATAAGATTCCTTTAGCTTTAGTTCAATGTTTGCTATTTCTCTGACCAGTGTCTCCCTATGCATTTCAGATATATTGGCCTTTTTTAGCCACTCTGTTATTCTTTTCCATCGCCTGTAAAGGGAGCGCCTGTCTTTTTCTATTTTACATCTACTCCTCCTTTTTCTTAGAGGAATAAGCCTTGAGCATACATCGAGTGCCACAAAGTTAATCTGTTCTAGGCATAAGTTGGGGTCTGTGTTGCTTAGTCTATCTTCCCAACTTATATTGTTTAGGACTTGGTTTACTTGGTCCCACTTTATGTTCTTGTTATTGAAGTTGAATTTGGTGAAGGCTCCCTCGTGACTGATCTCATTTGTCGGTCTGGGGCTCCACGCATACCTGTCTGAACCTCAATTATGTTGTGACCCAAGTACAGTGGACCCTCGACCAACGATATTAATCTGTTCCTGAGAGCTCATTGTTAATCGAAATTATCGTTAGTTGAGTTAATTTTCCCCATAAGAAATAATGGCAATCAAATTAATCCGTGCAAGACACCCAAAAGTATTAAAAAAAAATTTTTACCACATGAAATATTAATTTTAATACACACAAACTGAAGAAGACATGTACAATTACATGACACTTACCTTTATTGAAGATCTGGTGATGATTGATGGGATGGGAGGAGGGGAGAGTGTGGATGGTGTCAGTGTTTAGAAGGGGAATCCCCTTCCATTAGGACTTGAGGTGTCAAGTCCTTTTCCGGGGTTACTTCCCTTCTTCTTTTAATACTACTAGGACCAGCTTGAGAGTCACTGGACCTCTGTCACACAACATATCTGTCCATAGAGGCCTGTACCTCCCGTTCCTTTATGACATTCCTAAAGTGTTTCACAACATTGTCAGTGTCACAATTAAACACTTGTTCAGGTTTCAATTCTTCACTGTCTATGTACTCCTTGAATTCCTGCACATATTTTTCAGCTGCTTTTTGGTCGGAACTGGCAGCCTCACCATGCCTTATCACACTATGTATGCCACTACGATTCTTAAATCTCTCAAACCAACCTTTACTGGCCTTAAATTCACTCACATCACCACTAGTTGCAGGCATTTTTCTAATTAAATCGTCATGCAGCTTCTTAGCCTTTTCACGTATGATCGCTTGAGAGATGCTATCTCCTGCTATCTGTTTTTCATTTATCCACACCAATAACAGTCTGTCAACATCTTCTATCACTTGCGATCTCAGTTTCGAAAACATAGTTGCACCTTTGGCAAGAACAGCTTCCTTGATTGCCGTTTTCTTGGCCACAATAGTAGCGATGGTTGATTGGGGTTTTGTGTACAACCTGGCCAGCTCGGAGACACGCACTCCACTTTCATACTAGCAATGATCTCTTTCTTCATATCCATAGTAATTCTCACCCTTTTTGCTGTAGGGTTGGCACTAGAAGCTTTCTTGGGGCCCATGGTGACTTATTTTGCAGGTGCAATCACTAAAAACGCTGTGATAATATGAAATGTTCCGATTGTATGTTTGGATGGGACCGCGGTGGCTGGCTGGCTTGTAAACACTGGCCACAAGTGGACGCGTCTCAAACGGAACGAATCATGTTGGTCAAGTTTTTTAGCGCTAGTCAAGGCAAAATTTTTGCGTTAAAATGTATTGCTAGTTGGATTTAACGTTAGATGATGCCATCGTTGGTTGAGGGTCCACTGTACGTATATTGTATTAGTGGTTTTATTTTTTCTGAAGCCAAATTAGCAGGGATTGAGTATGTTTTGTGCTGTTATAAACAACTATAATCTCTTGTGCACAAGTTTCTTGAAGATTTTGGATAGCAATGGTAAGTTTGATATTGGCCTATAGTTCTTTACATCTGTGGGGTCACGACCTTTATGTATTGGTGTAACCATTGCTGTCTTGAGGAGTGTCGGGAAAGTGCTAGTTTCTAGTGACTTGTTAAAAAGTAATGAAATAGCATGAGAAAGGACATGGGCTGCTCACTTGTACAAAAATGGTAGGACGTGAGACGAATTCCCTGAATTATTTTTAAGTGACTTAATAATCGTGGTGACTTCAGTGGGCTCAGTAGGTGCAAGATAGAAAGAGTTTGGGAAATTCCCATTTGCGCGGGCGTTGGTACCTCAGATTTTACTGGTGAGATTAGTTCCTATGATTAAGAAAAAGTCGTTTTATCTTGTTAACTGTATCAATGAGATGCAGTGGTGTTTTGTTCGGCTAAAGACAATTTATTTTATTTTTTTATTTATGTCTTTGCAAATAGTACATTGAGATTTTGTATTTACAATAACAGGTTGCAATGTAAAGAGAGCCTCTATTATGCTTAGGCATTATGGGCCAACTTAACATTATTGGCTTACAGACTACTTAACACTAAGAATTATGTCATAGTTGTACAGTAGAATATTAATTATATCATAGTTGTACAGTAGATTATTAATTATAAGTGAATCTAATTTATATAAGCCAAAAGATATATTCATATACAATAAGATCACAGTAAACAGGTGATTTCAGAATATGCAAAACAACCACTGTGAAAAAATAGAGAAATTCCAAGCACTTTCGTGACTACTCACATTATCAAGGAACAATGAAAGTAATGCATCAAAGGAAGGCATATAAAGGGTCTAGCCCACACCTAACTATCACATCCCACAACAAAGCAACACCTGACGCGCGACTCATAAGAAAGGGAACACTGCAGCAGGCCCGCTGGCCCAACTAGACAGGTCCTTCGCACAACCCACCAACAAACTATTCTACCCAAGAATTAAGAATTTTAAAATGGAATGGATTAAACTCATAAATCAAGATTCCACTGTATTAGTATTGTGGATATTATTATAATCGTTTTCTATACCATATTCATAAGCATTAATACACTTCCATATACTACTGTATTGTATAAAATGGAATTGTTTGTTAACTAACCTTGTAATTACCTCTTTAGGAGTAGCATTTATAAAAATTATAAATGTATACCTAATCATGCACGAACATATAATAATTTTATGTTATTAATAAGACTAACCTCCATTGCCCTTGTCTAGGAAAACCATAATATTCATTGCTCCAACTTCTGTGATTCTGTGTTCTGGACCAAACAACCATAGTACTTGATGCAGACCTCGTGCCTCAGCTTGTTTCTGCAATTATTTAAATGGAAAATTATGAATATATTATGGAATTGTATAGAAATGGAGTACATTTGTGAAATGCTGTCTTATCATTTGGCTCATTCATTCCAAGCCTTCAAAGCCTATTGACTAAACAAGGATCATTAAGACTGTTTGTAATCATGACAATGCAAGTTGCTGTACAACTCTTCTGGGTTTAGCACTTGGTTTTGATGATAATACACCACAAGTCCAAGATCCTTTAATATTTTATTTTTTATTAACACATCAGCCATTTCCCACCAAGGCAGGGTGGCCCAAAAAAGAAAAATTTTCATCATTTATTCCATCACTGTCTTGCCAGGGGCATGCTTACACTACAGTTATAAAACTGTAACATTAACACCCCTCCTTCAAAGTGTTGGCACTGTACTTCCCATCTCTAGGAATAAGCCCAGCCTGCCAGTTTACCCGAATCCCTTCATAAATGTTACCTTGCTTACACTCCAACAGCACGTCAAGTTCTAAAAACCATTTGTCTCCATGCACTCCTAACATGCTCATGCACACTTGCTGAAAGTCCAAGCCCCTCACACACAAAACCTTTACCCCCTCCCTCCAACCTTTCCTAGGCCGACCCCTACCTCGCCTTCCCTCCACTACAGATTTATACACATTCTATTTCGTTCCATCCTCTATACATGTCCAAACCATCTCAATAACCCCTGCTCCTAATCTCCAAACTATGGATTCTCTGCATTATATGCACACTACACATTGCCCTCAGACATGACATCTCCACTGCCTCCAGCCTTCTCCTTGTTGCAACAGTCACAACACATGCCTCACACCCATACAAGTGTGTTGATATTACTATACTCTCATACATTCTCCTCTTTGCATCCATGGATAAAGTTCTTTGTCTCCACAAACTCCTCAGTGCACCACTCACCTTTTTCCCCCCTCATCACTTCTATGATTCACATCATCCTTCATCATTCCTTCATCTGCTGACATGTCCACTCCCAAATATCTGAACACGTTCACCTCCTCCATACTCTCTCCCTCCAATCTGATATCCAATCTTCCGTTACCTAATTTTTTTTTTGTTATCCTCTCCTTCATTCACTTTTAATTTCCTCCTTTTACATACCCTACCAAACTCATCAACCAACCTCTGCAACTTCTCTTCAGAATCCCCAAGAAGCACAGTGTCATCAGCAAAGTGCAACTGTGACAACTCCCACTTTGTGTTAGATTTATCTTTTAACCCCATACCTCTTGCCAACACTCTAGCATTCACTTCCTTTACAACTCCATCTATAAATATATTGAACAACCATGGTGACATTACACATCCCTATCTAAGGCCTACTTTTACTGCAAAATAATCTCCCACTTGCCCACATACTCTAACCTGAGCTCACTATCCTCGTAAAAACTTTTCACCGCTTTCAATAACCTACCTCCTATTCCATACATTTGCAACATCTGCCACATTACCCCCCTATTATATGCTTTTTCCAATCCATAAATGGTATAAATCCCTCTTTACCCTTATCTATATACTGTTCACCTATATGTTTCACTGCAAACACTTGGTCTACATGCCCCCTACCCTTCCTAAAGCCACCTTGTTCATCTGCTATTCTGCTCTCCATCTTACTCTTAATTCTTTCAATAATAACTCTACCATACACTTTACCAGGTATACTCAACAGACTTATTCCCCTATAATTTTTACACACTTTTTTGTCCCATTTGCCTTCAATGTATGTCAAAGGCCCTAAAATCTGGAACACCCTATCTGAAAACTCTAGAACTGCAGACACATTCATCACCTTCAAAACTACCATTAGCAAACATCTTATCTCCCTGATACACCCTGTCAACTAATTACACAAGTACCACCTGGTGGTTCACACTTACACTCACTCACCCATCTGACCATAAACAGAAATATCAATCTCAATCTTAAAATAATGAATCCTAACTAGTCATAAGTTGGCCTGTGATACTCCAATACTGAAACTATGTATTGTGCCAAAACAAAAGCATTCACATTGCTAAACTCACAAACTAGTATTTAGTCACTTAGCCATAATACCAACTTACCTCATAATTTGTAATATTTTAAATTTAAGAATTAATCTAAGTCTACCCGAAATGCCTAGCCATGCTAGGTGTTCTAGTGGTACACTCTGTAATTATTATTTTACTACATGTAAACCACACAATAACCAAATTCTGTAAACTCAGCATTGTAATCCTTATAGAGAATAAACTTTGAATTTATACAAAGGAACTATGCATGCTCTCTGCCAGTCCCTAGGCACCTTACCCTCTTCCACACATTTATTAAATAAAAACACTAACCACTCCAAAACTATATCCCCACCTGTTTTTAACATTTCTATCTTTATCCAATCAATCCCAGCTGCTTTACCCCCTTTCATTTTACTCACTGCCCCATGCCCCTCCCCCACACTCACAACTGGTTCTTCCTCACTCCTATAAGATGCTATTCCACCTTGCCCTGTACATGAAATCACAGCTTCCCTACTTTCATCAACATTTAACAATTCCTCAAAATATTCCCTCCATCTTCCCGATACTTCTAGCTCTCCATTTAATACCACCTCCTCTCCTATTTTTAACTAACTAATCCATTCTTTCCCTAGGCTTTCTCAACTTATTAATCTCACTCCAAAACTTTTTCCTGTTTTCAACAAAATTTGTTGATAACATCTCACCCAACCTCTTATTTGCTCTCTTTTTACATTGCTTCACCACTCTCTTAACCTCTCTTTATCTCTCCATCTACTCCTCCCTCCTTGCATCACCTCTACTTTGTAAAAATCTCTTGTATGCTAACTTTTCTTTCTTACTACTCTCTTTACATCATTCCACCAATTGCTCTTCTTCCCTCCTGCACCCACTTTCCTATAACCACAAAGTTCTGCTGAACACACTAACACTATATTCTTAAACTTACCCTATACATCTTCTACCGCATTGCTTATACTCTCACTAGCCCATCTGTCCTCCAACAGTGTTTATATCTTACCCCAACTGCCTCCTCCTTTAGTTTATAAATCTTCACTTATCTCTTACTTGCTGTTTCCATTTTCCTTGTATCCCATCTACCTTTTACTGTCACTGTAGCTACAACTAAAAAGTGATCTGATATATCTTCGGTCCCTCTATAAACATGTACATCCTGAAGTCTACCCAACAGTCTACCAATATGTAGTCCAACAAACTACTGTGATTATGCCCTATATCATATCTTGTATACTTATTTATCCTCTTCTTAAAATGTGTTACCTATAACCAAGCCCCTTTCTAAACAAAGTTCAATCAAATGCTCCCCATTATCATTTACACCTGGCACCCTAAACTTATGTACCACACCCTCTCTCAATGCTTCTCCTACTTTAGCATTTAGATCCCCTACCACAATTACTCTCTCACTTGGCTCAAAAGTTCCTACACACTTACTTAACATCTCCCAAAATCTCTCTCTCCTCCAGGTGCATATACAATTATTATGACCCACTTTTCAAATCCGACCCTTATTTTCATCCACATAATCCTCGAATTTATACATTTATATTCCCTCTTCTCTCTCCATAACTGATTCTTCAACATTATTGCTACCCCTTCCTTAGCTCTAACTCTCTCAGATACTCCTGACTTAATCCCATTTATTTCTCCCCACTGAAACTCGCCTACCCCATTCAGCTTTGTTTCTCTTGGGGCCAGGACATCCAACTTCTTTTCATTCATAACATTAGCAATCATCTCTTTCTTATCATCCACACTACATCCACGCACATTCAGACATCCCAATTTTATAGTTTTTGTTTTCCTTGTTTTTAGTACAGTGGACCCCGCATAACGATTACCTCCGAATGCGACCAATTATGTAAGTGTATTTATGTAAGTGCATTTGTACGTGTATGTTTGGGGGTCTGAAATGGACTAATCTACTTCACAATATTTCTTATGGGAACAAATTCGGTCAGTACTGGCACCTGAACATACTTCTGGAGTGAAAAAATATCGTTAACCGGGGGTCCACTGTAATTTATACAGGAGAAGGGGTTACTAGCCCATTGCTCCCGGTACATGTATTTAGTCACCTCTTACGACACGCACAGCTTACAAAGGAAGAATTCTGTTCCACTTCCCCATGGAGATAAGCAGAAATAAGCATGCACAAGAACTAGGAAGAAAATATAATAAAACTCAAAGGGGTTAGTATATATATATGCTCGTATGTGCATGTTTAGTGTGACCTAAGTGTACAGTAAGCAGAAGTAGCAAGACATACGTACCTGCAACCTTGCATGTTTGAGACAGAAAAAGAGACCAGCAATCCTACCATCATGCAAAACAATTGCAGGCTTATGTTTCACACTCATTTGGTAGGCTGTCTACCAACCTTTAATACATGAAGTAATCTCAGCATATATACCTCAGAGACAGATTTATTAAATCAGCTTTTTTGGGAGACTACACTCTCCTGTCTTTGCATTGGCCACATTTATCTTATGGATATCTCATGGTAAGGCACTTTGTTCCACTCTAAGAATTGTCAGGTTCCAGTTTCTCTTAGTCATATTCTGTTGGAGTGCCCACTCTATCAATGAGCACACAGAACTTACTTCCAACGTTGTTACTGCTCTACTGCCCTTACTTTACTTTCCCTTCTTGCTGATGGCTCCTCTTTTAACCTAGACTCTATCACTGACTTTTTGGCAGCAACTGATTTACTGCACAAAATTTGACGATGCTGCCTCTAGCACTCCTCACTCTGCCTCTGGCATACTCTTATTACATCTTTAGAACATTCTACTTTGCAGCGCTGTATGACCCTTGTGGGTGTAGCACTTATGATTATAATAATACACAATTCAAATAAATATGACTTTACAGCATGAAGATCTTGCCTCACATAACCATAAGGTTGATGTGACAAAATCATTTGAGATGAAGCTATAGAATGATAACTCATAAAAATGAGGTTAAACAGTGTATAATAGGTAAGTAGGGAAATTGATATTTATATTTCTAACAAACAGATCACAAAGAGCTCTAGTAAACAACAAAAAAGTCATTTTAGCAGAGTAAAATGTTGAGCATCCCAAGATGTAGAACTGGTACCTTTACTGTTTCTCATTCAAACAAGCGAGCTCGTAGGATTTAGTACCTCCAACGTTGTCGCCGCCCTACTGCTCTTACCTTATCTTCCCTTCTTGCAGATGGCTCTGCCTTTGACTTACAATCACTTTTTGACTTCTTGTCAGCAAATGCCTTACCATATGAACTTTGACACATAGCCCTTAGTGTCCCTTCCAGCTCTTTTCTCCCCTTGCCTCTGATATCCTCTCCACCTAGCTGTTTACAGCCCCGGTGCTATTTTCTGCCCCGCAGCGCTGCATGACCCTTGTCAATTTAGTGCTTTATTTGATTATAATAATCATCCAAACAAGATAAAAACACTAACCACAAGTTTGTATCATCCTTTGTGGATGATATCAGACTGAGTATGAAAGTTACCTTGGTAGTAGAAAAGAAAAAAAAACGAAAACAAACACAAGATATAAAATGAAAGCAAAAAAATCTCAGAGCAAAAGGAACATGCAAGACTTAGGAATTATAATGTCAGATTAACTATCAAATAAATTAGAGAATACAATAAGGCAAAGGACTGTATATTGAAATTAATGGTGTTCTCATGTCTTGAATATTGTGTTCACAGTACTGTCCTAAATGGGAGCTGGAATATATACAGAAATTATTTGCTGTCCATATAAAATCAAGAGAATAAACTACTGGAAACACTTCAAAACAACTAGAATGTATTCTTTGGAAAAAGAGAAATATACCTGATAATATTTACTTGGAAAATCCTTAAGAATGTGGGTCTAGGGTCTACTGTCAAGTTCATAAGATACTGTACTGTTATAGCCTTTGTAAAACTTTTTTATTGCTAATAAATAAAGACACTTGGCTCCCCATTAAGAGATCTACAAAAATGATGGTCCTGCAATTAATTTATTACAGAAACTGTCAAGTGTTGTGCTTTATCTGAAATGAACAGATACATCAGGATAAAAAAAAAATTCTACAATAATTTATAAGCATATGAACATGAATTAAACACTGTATTACTGTACCTGAATCTCCAGTGTTGGTCCATAATTTGATCCCATTTTCATCATCCCAACACCCCCTGGCCAGGCTCTCACATACTTGGGATCTGCTAGCAGAGAAACAGGCTTAAACCCACTTGCGAAGTAAGGCCCAACTGGGCCCAATATTACATACAATAGTGCCTCAGTTGGTCGTTGAACACCTAAGGTGGGCTGCAAGAAAGTGCATAATTAAATTTACCTGCTGTGTTCAAATGACATTGATTACTGTATACAAGTTCAAGTCATTAACAATACATATTTTTATTTTGTCCTAATAACTACAGAATTATTAATGTTATATTCATGGTAAGCACTAAGCCCTTATTTTGCTGACAGCCCCATCTTTGATACAGACTCCCTCTTTGACTTTTTGTCAGCAACAGTTTTATTACATCAACTTTGATTATACTTCCATTTAGCACTCCTCACTGCCCTTACTGACTCTGCCTCTGGCATACTCTTCATGGTCTCTGATCAGACATATTACACCCCAGTGGAAATAAGTCACTCTGACTTTTTTTGAGTTATCCTAGGTTCTCTACACATATGTTGCTATGTGTGGTAATCTATGTAACTGTATTTGTGTATAATTGAATAAAATTACACATCCTACCCTGCAGCGCTGTATGACACTTGTCAGTTCAACACTTAGTTTTGATTATAATGATAATTAAACCCTTATAGATCATACAGTACCTGGGAAATGGAGGTCCCAGTCCTTAGGTTTTATACAAGGGAAAGACTCCAACTTCTTGGATTAGGAGCCCTTCAATAGAATCATGGTGCCCCATGGCGTGATGGTTAAAACTCTTGCTTCACATGGCGAGGGTCTGGGTTAGGTTCCTGGCGAGGGTAGAAACATTGGGCGTGTTTCTTTACACCAGTTGTCTATGTTCTCCATCAGTAAAATGGGTACCTGGGTGTTAGTCGACTGGTGTGGGTCGCATCCTAGGACAATAGTGACCTAATTTGCCCGAAATGATCAGCATAACAAGCGGCTTTCTATACAATAGTGTGTCATTGATGTCAGCTAGGACTGTATACTTAGTACATGTAGTAAATAAAGGCATTATTATTATTACATTATGCCACTCCTCTCAAGAGTCAATAATAGTAAAACTGGATAATTTTGGAAGAAAACACAGCATCACTAAAAGCCTCCATATCCACTTCCCAAAAAACTGTTCCAGGTTAAAAACTGCTAAAGAACGCCTCATAATTTTTATTCAAACAAAAAAAACAGTCCATATTTTACTTAAGTAAGGTGGCCCAAAAAATAATAGTAATAATCTTTATTTTTACAAGTACGTATATGGTGCAACTTATACAGGCCATAGCTAACATCAATTACATACTACATATATGGAAAGCCCCTGGTTATATAGAACATTTCAGGCACATTAGATTAATTTTATCCCTGGGATGAGACCCACACCAGTCGGCTAACACCCAGATACCTACTTACTGCTAGGTGAACAGGGACAGCAGGTGTCTTAAAGAAATATCCCCCAATGTTTCCACCGATACCGGGAACTGAACCACGGACCTTAGTATGTAAGCTGAGTGTGCTACCAACTGAGCTACGGGACACCACGTGCCATGTACTACCCACAAAACTACACCACAATTTCTCTATAAAGCTTTGACACAATGCATATCTACATACAGGTCGGCCATCAATAATCCGGCAATCAGTTATCCAGTTCCATCAGTAATCTGGCACTAATTTTGGCTAGCATAGTTTCAAATTTCATCATTGAACTGGCTCAAATTTCATCAATATACTGACTCAGAAATTGTTCAGATGGTTGTAAATCCACAGCAGCAAGCTAGTAGAGAAGAAAGCAGTGATGAAAATGAGAAAGATGTAGCAGAAAGAGTCTATTGATTGGTTAATTAAGTGTACTCTAACCTAACCACTCTGTAATCCGGCAAACTCACTAATCCAGCACACTACAGGTCCCAATGGTACTGGATTAGTGATGGCCAACCTGTACTGTATTAAATATATTACAGTATTTAACCCATAAACGGTCCAAACATATATATACGTTTTATTTGTCATACATTCAACATTGCCACGATAAGCCTGAGTCACCTAGACATGAGAAAATGGGTGTGCGCACTCACTGTGCACCATATTAAAATAATTGGGGATGCCTGGGTACCCTGTGTTCTTTTTTTCCTATTAAAAAATTATTTTTTTTTTCTCAAAATTTGGGGCACTACGGGAGAGAACGTATATACATGTATACGTTTGGACCGTTTACGGGTTAAAAGTGTAGAATAGCAATATATGTTACTGATGCTCAATAATAACCCATATGGAGACGAACTCGGAAAATTAATTGATTCTGAGTTTGTCTTCATGTGAGTTATTACTAAGTGTTCATTACACTTTCTTTAGTTATTCATATGTTCTTCATGATTATAACATGGATGTCTCAGTGGATACATTATTGGTATAATCAAAAAGAAGCACTATACCTACAAGGGTCAGGAGCAATAGATATGGGATTCACTAAGTGTAAAAGTCCCTTAGTGAGCAATTTTTCTGGAACTTGTCTTGCTTGACATGTAGAGGATTACTATACCTCTAATGAAAATCAGTTCATAAGTAGTACACAACCTGTAATTGTTTTACATGATGGTAAGAGAGCTGTTGTCTTTTTTTTTTTTGTCTGATAAACATGCAAGATAACAGGTACAGTATATCTTGCTACTTTTACTTACACTTAGGTCACATTACACATGCATGTACACATAGGTATACACACTCACATCACAGACATCCCCAGACATCATAACAGTCACAGAAATGAAACTCGCTGAGACAATAACAGACACAATCTTCCCACCGGGATATCAGATCCTGAGGAAAGATAGGAGTAAAGGGGGAGGAGGGGTTGCACTGCTCATAAAAAAACGATGGGGATTTGAGAAAATGGAAGGCATGGATGTGATTGGAGAAAGGGACTACATAGTAGGTACAATTCAGTCTGGAGAACTCAGTTATTGGAGTGATGTATAACCCACCACAGAACTGCAGGAGGCCAAGAGAGGAGTATGAAGAAAACAACAGAGCAATGGTGGACACACTGGCTGAAATGGCAAGAGCTCACTCGAGCAGAGCAAAGTTACTGGTAATGGGTGATTTCAACCACAGGGAGATCGACTGGGAAAACCTGGAGCCACATGGGGGTCCCGAAACATGGAGAGCCAAGATGATGGATGTGGTACTTAAAAACCTCATGCATCAACATGTCAGGGACACTACCAGAGAGAGAGGGGAGGATGAGCCAGCAAGACTGGATCTTGTGTTCACCCTGAGCAGTTCAGACATTGAGGACATTACTTACGAGAGGCCCCTTGGAGCTAGCGATCACATGGTTCTGAGTTTTGATTATATAGTAGAGCTACAAGTGGAGAAGGTAACAGGAATTGAATGGGAAAAGCCAAACTATAAAATGGGGGACTACACAGGTATGAGGAACTTCCTGCAGGAGGTTCAGTGGGACAGAGAGCTGGTAGGAAAATCAATAAACGAGATGATGGAATATGTAGCAACAAAGTGCAAGGAGGCAGAGGAAAGGTTTGTTCCCAAGGGAAATAGAAATATTATGGAAACAGAGCGAGTCCTTGGTTTACCCGAAGGTGTAGGGAAGCAAAAACTAAGTGCACAAGAGAATGGAAAAGGTACAGGAGGCAAAGGACCCAGGAAAATAAGGAGATTAGTAGAAGAGCCAGAAATGAGTATGCACAGATAAGGAGGGAAGCCCAGCGACAGTATGAAAATGACATAGCATCGAAAGTCAAGTCTGACCTGAAACTGCTGTATAGCCACACTAGGAGGAAGGCAACAGTCAAAGACCAGGTGATAAGGCTGAGGAAAGAAGGTGAAAAACTCACAAGAAATGATCAAGAGGTATGTGAGGGGCTCAACATGAGATTTAAGGAAGTATTTACAGTGGAGACAGGAAGGCCTCTGGGGGGACAGTCCAGATGGAGACACCAGCAAGAAATATACCAACAAGTGTTGGATGACATAAATACAAATGAGGTGAAGAAGCTGCTAAGGGACATCGATACCTCAAAGGCAATGGGACCGGACAACATCTTCCCGTGGGTCCTTAGAGAGGGAGTGGATATGCTGTGTGTGCCACTTACCACAATCTTCAACACATCCCTGGAAACTGGGGAACTACCTGAGGTATGGAAGATGGCAAATGTAGTTCCCATTTTTAAAAAAGGAGACAGAAAAGAGGCACTAAACTATAGACATGTGTCACTGATGTGTATAGTATGCAAAGTTATGGAGAAGATTATCAGGAGGAGAGTGGTGGAGCACCTGGAATGGAACAAAAGTATAAATGCCAACCAGCACGGATTCATGGAAGGCAAATCCTGTGTCGCAAACCTTCTGGAGTTTTATGATAAAGTAACAGAAGTAAGACACGAGAGAGAGGGGTGGGTTGATTGCATCTTCTTGGACTGCAAGAAGGCCTTTGACACAGTTCCTCACAAGAGATTAGTGCAGAAGCTAGAGGATCAGGCACATATAACAGGAAGGGCAATGCACTGGATCATAGAATACCTGACAGGGAGGCAACAATGAGTCATGGTATGTAATGAGGTATCACAGTGGGCACCTGTGATGAGCGGGGTCCCACAGGGGTCAGTCCTAGGACCAGTGCTATTTTTGGTATATGTGAACGACATGATGGAAGGGTTAGACTCAGAAGTGTCCCTGTTCGCAGACGATGTGAAGTTAATGAGGAGAATTAAATCAGATGAGGATCAGGCAGGACTTCAAAGAGACCTGGACAGACTGGACACCTGGTCCAGCAACTGGCTTCTCGAATTTAACCCCGCCAAATGCAAAGTCATGAAGATAGGGGAAGGGCACAGAAGACCGCAGATGGAGTATAGGCTAGGTGGCCAAAGACTGCAAACCTCGCTCAAGGAGAAAGATCTTGGGGTGAGTATAACACCGAGCATGTCTCCGGAAGCACACATCAACCAGATAACTGCTGCAGCATATGGGCGCCTGGCAAACCTGAGAACAGCGTTCCGATACCTTAGCAAGGAATCGTTCAAGACACTGTACACCGTGTACGTCAGGCCCATACTGGAGTATGCAGCACCTGTTTGGAACCCGCACTTGATTAAGCACGTCAAGAAATTAGAGAAAGTACAAAGGTTTGCGACAAGGTTAGTTCCAGAGCTAAGGGGAATATCCTATGAAGAAAGGTTAAGGGAAATTGGCCTGATGACACTGGAGGACAGGAGGGTCAGGGGAGACATGATAACGACATATAAAATACTGCGCGGAATAGACAAGGTGGACAAAGACAGGATGTTCCAGTGAGGGGACACAGAAACAAGAGGTCACAATTGGAAGTTGAAGACTCAGATGAGTCAAAGGGATGTTTGGAAGTATTTCTTCAGTCATAGAGTTGTCAGGCAGTGGAATAGCCTAGAAAGTGATGTAGTGGAGGCGGGAACCATATGTAGTTTTAAGACGAGGTTTGATAAAGCTCATGGAGCAGGGAGAGAGAGGACCCAGTAGCAACCGGTGAAGAGGCGGGGACAGGAGCTAAGACTCGACCCCTGCAACCACAAATAGGTGAGTACAAATAGGTGAGTACCCATCTGAGTTTTCTTTGATTTTTCTTAATAGTTTCTTGTTCTTATTTTCCTTTCATCTCCCTGGGAATGTGGACAAGAGTCTTTCCTCCGTAAGCCATTCCTAGTAATGACCCTCGTATTGTAGATAATCTTAATGACCCTCGGGTAGTAGATAGTCTTTTTAGTATAATAATAAGATGTTATCTTCATTATAGAATAGTAAGAAAATATTATAACCTTTATATTATAATAATAAGGTAAAAGGACCCCAGTGGAAATAAGTCACTCTGTCCGACTTTTTTGGGTTATCCTAGGTTCTCTACACATATGCTGCTATGTATGATAATCTATGTAACTGTATTTGTGTATACCTGAATAAACTTACTTAGCAAGGAGTAGGTAACCCCTTCTCCTGTATATATTACTAAATGTTAAAATAAAAAGTTTGCTTTTCTTTTTAGGTCACCTTGCCTTGGTGGGAGATGACCAGTGCGTTGAAAAAAAAAATGGTACAGTGTGAAATTAATGAGCATAAGAGGTCCAAAGCTTTTCAACACCCTCCGAATGTAAATTACGTATTTAAAAGCCTGTAACTGTTTTAAACAATGCTTGACAATTTTTTTCCAAATGATTCCTAATTAACCAGACTATGATGCCTACATCAGTGTGTGAACTACAAGAAACAGCCTGGAAGACTGACCAGGATGTCATCCTAAAGGCCTGGTGTGAGACAAGGCCATGATGACACTGGCCCCAGGAATCATCAGGTACATGTGTGTGTTTCACAACACCAAACAAAACATACAGGACACATTAGGTATATCACAATATACAATGTAGTACAGTTGCTCGTCAACTTATGATGGGGTTACATTCCAATGAACCCATCATAAGTCAAAAATATCTTAAGTCAAAAATGAAAACATGCTAAATAAGTAAATAAATAACTACTGTCAATGAATAAGTGAATAAATAAATAATTACTGAAACCAACTAAATACACCAGCATTAGAGTAAATAAATGAATGTATAAGTGATGGACTTCCACCTTCATGCTGGATTATTATCTTAAGCTTCATCTCTAAAATAACTGCTTTTGCACCATTGTAAAGTCAAAATATAAGTCAAACCATCATTAGTTGAGGAGCACCTGTACATACAAAAGTACACTTACCTCGGTGCCAATTAAGGTAGGCCGTATGTAGAGACTAGATGATTCGGAATGTGGCACCCATTCTTGATCTATGCTTATAAGTTTCTTTAGTAACTTGATTAACTCATTACCATCAAAAGTGGGAAGAGATGACCGAGCTGCCGTTCGATTCATACGTTCCATGTTTTTATCTGGCCGGAAAATTCTGATTGCATCATCAACACCACGAAAAGCTTTCATACCCTCAAAAAGCTGTAAAGTGAATCAGTAATTAGGAATGTAATAGGAATACATAAAGTGAATCAGTAATTACAGCTGTAATAGGAATACATAGTGAATAAATAACTAGGAATGTAATAAGAATTCATAAAGTGAATCAGTAATTAGGGATGTAATAGGAATACATAATGAATCAATAACTAGGAATGTAATAAGAACATAAGAAAGAAGGAACACTGCAACAGGCGTACTGGCCTATGCGAGGCAGGTCCAATTCTCCCACCGGCTTAAGCTCACTGACCCAGTGACCTTAAGCTTACTGGTCGTCTGACCTCGCTGAACTAGCGAGGTCAGACACGTCACTTAAGGGAGGAGCACAGGATCCAACCTAGTAGCACAAACTAGTTAGGTTCAACTCACACCCACCCACACCCACTCATGTATTTATCCAACCTATTTTTAAAACTACACAACATCTTAGCTTCTATGACGGTACTCGGGAGTTTGTTCCACTCATCCACAACTCTATTACCAAACCAGTGCTTTCCTATATCCTTCCTGAATCTGAATTTTTCCAATTTAAAACCATTGCTGCGAGTCCTGTCTGTTAGATATTTTTAGCACGCTATTTACATCCCCTTTATTAATTCCTGTTTTCCATTTATACATAAAGGAATACATAAAGTGAATAATAATTAATAATGTAACAGAGTGATGAAGGAGTGTAAATGAGAGAATGGGTGAGATGCTGCTAACAAATTCTGCTGAGAATATGAAAAAGTTTTGGAGTGAAATTAATTAAGTTGAGAAAGCCTATAGAATGCATGGACTTGAGAGTTAAAAATAGAAGAGGAGAGTTATTAGATAAGAATACACAGTGGATCAATAAACAGGAATAAGTACATTAAAAATCATCTCTTCTCCCAAACTTAACAATACCATCACTATCCTATGTCTGAAATCACTTAAGAAATTAGCAATTTGAAACTACACTCAAGAAATCCCAATTAACTTAAGACAACTAAATCAATCTAATATTAATACAGTGGGCCCCCGCATAACGATCACCTCCGAATGCGACCAATTATGTAAGTGTATTTATGTAAGTGCGTTTGTACGTGTATGTTTGGGGGTCTGAAATGGACTAATCTACTTCACAATATTCCTTATGGGAACAAATTGGGTCAGTACTGGCACCTGAACATACTTCTGGAGTGAAAAAATATCGTTAACCGGGGGTCCACTGTACACTCTTAAAATTGTACTGTTGTAATATTGTAAATTGTACTAATTGTAATACATGTATTTTTTCTACTATAAATCTTATTAATTATAAAAAAATTCTACCCTTTTCTAATACTAATTCAAAATAATGCATAATTAAAATTTACCACTCCTTGATCTATGACATGCTCAGGCATGTTACTGGTTTTCTTGTTCTCAACAGTATTTTATAATGTGTAAATCACACATTGTATACTATGCAAAGAAATAAAAATCTGAATTAAAAGAATCCCGTAATGGTTTTCCATGTTATACTGTATTAAAACTAAGGCATACTGCAATGAATTCTTACATAGATGTAAAAAGCCTTTTAAGGGTTAAGGATTAAGGAGTTTATTTCCTTGCATAGTTTACAATGTGTAATTACAATACTGATTTGCAACGTGCAAAGAAAGCCACTATCATGCCGAGGCATTTTGGGCATACTAAGCCTAACGGTTTACAGACTACGGTACTTAATACTAGACATATATATTGTAGTTGGTTCGAATTGAACACTGTTTTTTATACAACAACAGAGGTAGCAGTGGTTTAGCAGTAATTAAATTAACAAGTATAGTTGAATAACAAGTTACAGTATTGTATTTTAGCACATTATACATAATGAGATTGAGACCATTTTAGTTTTGAAATAATCTTAAAAAATGTGGCAATTTTTGAGTAGTGTTTTATAGCATTTGTGTTGTTAATTTTGAGAGATGAGGTGATTTCTAAGTGGAGCCTTGTATTAGTGTATTTTCAGGCAATGAATTCCAGATCTAAGGGCCCTTTATATGCATAGCATTTTTGCATAGGGAGAGATGGATATGAGGAATATCAAAGTGTGTTTTGTGTCTTGTGCTTTCAAAGAGGGAGTAGATTACAATCTTGGCTTGTCAGGTAGTAGTTTGAGAACAATAATACGAAAAGAACTTCAACTGAATTTTATGGACTTAAGGCTCAGGGAGACTGACACCAGTGAGTCCATCTATCATCATTCAATCATGCAGGAGGAGCCACATGTCTATGGTGCATCCAACAAAATAAGCAGACTCTTGGATGTCACTACTGCCCGGCTCCGGCTGGGTTACAAGTATCTTTGGCAGGTTAAATCACCACCACCAGATGTAGACCAAACGAAATGTAAACTTTGCCAGATGGACTATTGTCACACCCTGTGTCATTATGTACTGGAGTGTGATAAAATTAATGAATTTAGAAACAACTCGCTCATAAATGTTCAAGAAATGGCAAAGTACTTTATCCACAGTGCTATATTGCAGACCATTCTGGAGAAATACCCTGACTTTGCTAGCTGTAAATAAAGCATTACCACATGTGTGCATGTGTGTGTGTGTGTGTGTGTGTGTGTGTGTGTGTGTGTGTGTGTGTGTGTGTGTGTGTGTGTGTGTGTGTGTGTGTGTGTATGTGTGTGCACTCACCTAGTTGAGATTGCAGGGGTCGAGTCCAAGCTCCTGTGTACTCACCTATTCGTGGTTGCAGGGGTCGAGTCACAGCTCCTGGCCCCGCCTCTTCACTGATTGCTACTAGGTCCTCTCTCTCCCTGCTCCATGAGCTCTATCATACCTCGCCTTAAAACTATGTATGGTTCCCGTGTGTGTGTGTGTGTGTGTGTGTGTGTGTGTGTGTGTGTGTGTGTGTGTGTGTGTGTGTGTGTGTGTGTGTGTGTGTGTGTGTGTGTGTGTGTGTTTGTGTGTGCGTGTGTATGTGTATGAGTGTATATGAGTGTGTGTGTGTGTATGAGTGTGTGTGTGTGTATGAGTGTGTGTGTGTGTGTGTATGAGTGTGTGTGTGTGTGTGTGTATGAGTGTGTGTGCATGTGTGTGTATGAGTTTGTGTATGTGTGTGTGTCTGTGTGTGTGTGTGTGTGTGTGTGTGTGTGTGTGTGTGTGTGTGTGTGTGTGTGTGTGTGTGTGTGTGTGTGTGTGTGTGTGTGTGTGTGTGTGTGTGTTTATGTGTGTGTGTGTGTGTATATGAATTTGTATATGTGTGTGTGTGTGTGTGTCTCAACAATCAATATTTGCACCAATAACTCACTACAGTTGTGACCGGGTGTGGAAGTGTGAATTGCTCATTACACTATAATTTGTTCATGATTGTAGCCATGTATAAACGTAAGTAACCATTCTTACAGGATTCATTACCTTTGTAACTTGTGAGTTCATTACCTTGTACCTAGTTCAGCCATCACAACTTTGGAAGCCCAGTCCCTGGACCCATTACGTACCTCTGTAATCTGTAAATACCTTTGTAACTTGTCATGATTGTGACTAGACCTACCTGGAGTTCATTACCTTTGTAAATTGTGAGTTCATTACCTTTGTAAATTGTGAATTCATCACCTCTGTAACTTGCTCAGCTATCAAAACTTTGGAGTCCAGTCCCTGGACCAATTATGTACCTCTGTAACCTTTTGACTACCGCCCACAGGATGGGTATGGGGTGCATAATAAACATATTAAACTAACTGTTATGCAAGTGCATTCTGTTGTAGTTCTCAAGAAGGAGTCTGAGAGGAGGGTTTATATTGGAGAAGGGTGTTCTATGTATGCAGTAGGCACAATAATATAAGAAAATATTTTGTACGTTAAGCAGGTTCAAGCTCTTAACCCTTTGACTGTTTCGGCCGTATATATACGTCTTACGAGCCAATGTTTTCGACGTATTAATATGCCAAAATTCTAGCGGCTTCAAATCAAGCAGGAGAAAGCTGGTAGGCCCACATGTGAGACAGTGGGTCTCCATGGTCAGTGTGTGCAGTATAAAAAAATCAGGGAGCCAGTGGTGCATTGTGGGAATGCCATTTCAGTAGCCCTTGTTCAGCATGCCTAGCAGTAAGAAATACCTGACTCCCCAGCGAATCTGAGACTCTTCTCTTCCCAAGTGATAGCTCTAACACAGATGGAAGTGTCTCTGAAGATGAATTTCACAGTTTTGAGGAGTTTGTGACCAAAAGCAATGTCCAGGATACCGGAAGGAAGGAAGGAAGGACGAGATGAAAGGAAGGAAAGAAGGGAAGAAGTAAGGAAGGGAGGAAGGAAGGAAGGTAGGTAGGTAGGTAGGAAGGTGGGGGAAGAAGGCATGGGACTCCATAGGTGTTGACAGGCGGTAAGAGTAGTGAGTGATGGTATAATTTATTTTGAAAGCAGCCACACCCTGACTCAGCACATTTACAAGTCCACACACACACACACACACACACACACACACACACACACACACACACACACACACACACACACACACACACACACACACACACACACACACACACACACACACCAAGCTTCCAGAAGCTAATAGCAGTTCTACAAAAGTGTCCAGTGACTATATATGTGTATATATATTATAGAAACCAGAAGGAAGGAAGGAAGACAGGAAGGAAGAAAAGAAGAAAGGAAGGAATGAATTAAGGAAGAAAGGAAGGACAAGATAAAAGGAAGGAAAGGAAGGAAGGAATGATGACACACGATCATTTACCTAGGATAGCTACCTAACACAACTATTAGAAAATAAAAACATTTTAGCTAGAATTTGTTACATAACCGCAGTGGCCGGGAATTGGTTAGGTTCTACTCACCAAGTACTAATTTCCACGGTCAACTAAGCCACGTTCATCCGGTGGGCTGCATATTGGACCTCCCTGGTGTACACAATTTCAATTTCTCTGCCTGCTACTACTTTGAAGAAAACTGCTCAGACGAGGTGTTTTGTCTGTGCACAAATCAACACCCACAAAAACACAGAGACATTCGTTTTATGTGTGAGAAGTGTAAAACACCATTGTGTATGAAACCATGTTTCAAAGAGTTCCACAAGCTGCAGAACTTCTAGGAACATGTACAGTGACTGTACATTTGTACGTATATACAGTGGAACCCCGAGTTTCGAACATATCGACTATCGAATGCTTCGATTTTCGATCACTTTTTTCGAACCAATTTTGTCCCAACTATCGAACGCACCCCATCTTTCGAACCACCGGGAAGCGGACCTGTCTGCCTGCCCGCATCCCCGAGCAGGCATCGTGAGCCAGTCTGGCTTTGTTGATGCTTGAGTGAACATTAACATGCACACTCATTCAAACATTTCACTATTAATTCATTGTGTTTGGTGCTTGTGCGACTGTGAAATAAGCTACCATAGGCCCAAAGAAACTTGCTAGTGGTACCCCTGTGGTAAAGAAAGTGAGAAACACGATAGACGTGAGAAAGGAAATACAATAGACTGTTATTTAGCACGAGTTTATTTGGCATGATTTGGGTACTGCACGATTGAAGAACTGCAGCACAGTTTTATGTAACACGTCAAATAATTAGTTTAACACGGTTCAGTTTGTAGGAAGGAAAAAAACACTCTATTTTGCTCAAGCGGCCGCCTTGTTGTGGAGCAACCAGGGAGCCCTCCCGCCATCCCCTACCACTCCCCAACACCACTCCACCATCCCAGCGTTCATAATTCATGTGTGTCCAGTCCAGTCTTTCTCTGCTACAAGGCAGATGTGTTTGTGAATTGTGTTATGATATTTTAATTACTATATCTCGTATCTGCCAAGCAATCATGACACCCAGTAGCCATACCAGTGTTGCTGAAAGTGGCAAGAAGAGGTATATGTATAAGCACTTAAGTCTTAGAATTAACAAAGAAACAAAGATATTAGACAAGGGATAACCTGTAGCCATAATGAAGTGTTACTTTGTACACAGAAAAAGAGGTAAACATGAGTTTGTGTGACTGACTTACTGAGTGACTTGACTGACTGAATGATTTACTGAGTGACTTGACTGACTTACTGAATGATTTGACTGACTTACTGAGTGACTTGACTTACTGAATGACTTAACTGACTTACTGAATGACTTGACTGACTTACTGAGTGACTTGACTGACTTATTGAATGACTTGACTGACTTTCTGAGTGACTTGACTGACTTACTGAGTGACTTGACTGACTGACTGAATGACTTACTAAGTGACTTGACTGACTTACTGAGTGATTTGACCTACTTACTGAGTGACTTGACCTACTGAATGACTTGACTGACTTACTGATTGACTTGACTGACTTACTGAGTGACTTGATTGAATTACTGAGTGACTTGACTGACTTACTGAGTGACTTGACTGACTTACTGAATGATTTGACTGACTTACTGAATGACTTACTGAGTGACTTGACTTACTGAATGACTGACTTACTGAGTGACCTGACTGACTTGACTGACTTACTGAGAGACTTGACTGACTTACTGAATGACTTGACTGAATGAATTAACCCTTTCAGGGTCGAGAGGCCCTCTCCTAAACATGTTCTCAGGGTCGAAAATTTTTCTGAAAAAAAAAATTATTTTTTCTTGTGAAAAGATAATCTTTTCCTGATCAAAATGACACCAAAAGTATGAAATTTGATGCAAAATTTATGGAATTATGCTCTCTCAAAGTTAGCGGTCTCGACGATGTTTACACATCGGCGATTTCGCCCACTTTGTGCCCTATTTTCAGCCAATTCCAATGGACTAGTTGACAAAAATCATAACTATTTTGCTAGAACTCCATTTTTTCTATCGAATGAGTACAAGAAACCACCCATTTACCGATTTCAACTATCCAATAAAGTGGTCAGAAATTAGCAATTTTGCCAATTTCACACAAATTTCAAAAGATGCCAATTTTCAAATAGGGTCCAGAATAAACAAGACAGACATTCCTGGCACTAAAATAACATTTGCTCTGTTCATTAGTCACATCCCCAGGCCCCTCTTACATTTCTTTTGCTTTCCATTTTGAATTTTTATTCTCACGAAAAATAGAATATTTACTGTTATGCAGACTACTGCAGTAATGTAGAAATGGTATAAATAATATCGCACTTGTGAAAGAATATTGGACTCACCAGTTGACGTGTATTGGATGCATGGCATGATTTATTTACTTTTGAACTTTGGGAAAAAAATCGAACATTTCTGCTACTTTGAGCTCAATTTCAAGGTACTTTTCATTGTGGAACCAATCAAACTCACCTCAATTTCTGTAATATGTTCTCCATTCTATAAAATGAGGCCAGGAAAACTAGAATACAGCCATAAATACCATATGAAAGTACAGTGCAAAGTTGCTGTTTTAAACCAACAACACTGTCAAAAGTTTTATTTTCTCATTACTCATCACTGTGTGCTTCAGAATTTTTTTTATACTGTGCACACTGACCACACAGACCCATTCTTTCATATGTAGGCCTACCAGCTTTCTCTCACTACAACTACATATTCACTTTTATTTTTGTAAGATGTGGAGGCCTAAAAATTTTTTTTTTTTTTTTTTTTTTTTGAGGGCTCCCAGGAACATAACCCTATTTTTCCCATGAGTTCTTCAGTTCATCTTACGTGATTTTACCCAACACGGCATATTCAGGAACGTAGCTACCGTGCTAAATGACGGCCTACTCTAACACAAAAATATGAGAGTGGTGTGCGACTTGTTGAGCTTGCCAGGATGCATGGATAAAACAAGTCAACCATCACTTCTGTCCTGGCAAAGAAAGAAATCAAGGAAGCTGATGTTGCGAAAGGTGTTGATATGCTAACCAAAAATAGACCACAGACAGTCGATCATGTTGAGAAGTTGTTGCTTGTGTGGATCAAGGATAAAGCTATGGCAGGTGGTAGTGTTTCTGAGATAATCATTTGTGAAAAGGCAAGGCAGTTGCATACTGCTCTTGTGAAGAAAACTCCTGGAACCAGTGCTGATAGTGAATTTAAGGCCAGCAGAGTCTGGGTTGATAGATTTAAGAAGCGTAGTGGCATACACAATGTTGGAAGGCATGGTGAGGCAGCCAGTTCAGACAAACGGGCTGCTGAAAAATTTGTGCATGAATTTAAGGGGTACGTAGACATTGAAAAATTCAAACCCCCAAGTGTTCAATTGTGACGAAACACACCTGTTTTGGAAGAAAATGACAAAGAGGACCTACATTACTCAAGAGGAAAAGGCACTCCCAGGACACAATCACATTAATGGGTATTTTAATGTGAAGCCTTCATTTATTTATTTATTTTATTCAAATTCAAAGTTTATTCTCTATAAGGATTACAATGCTGAGTTTACAGAATTTGGTTATTGTGTGGTTTACATGTAGTAAAATAATAATTACAGAGTGTACCACTAGAACACCTAGCATGGCTAGGCATTTCGGGCAGACTTAGATTAAATCTTTAATTTAAAATATTACAAATTATGAGGTAAGTTGGTATTATGGCTAAGTGACTAAATACTAGTTTGTGAGTTTAGCAATGTGAATGCTTTTGTTTTGGCACAATACATAGTTTCAGTATTGGAGTATCACAGGCCAACTTATGACTAGTTAGGATTCATTATTTTAAGACTGAGATTGATATTTCTGTTTATGGTCAAATGGGTGAGTGAGTGTAAGTGTGAACCACCAGGTGGTACTTGTGTAATTAGTTGACAGGGTGTATCAGGGAGATAAGATGTTTTCTAATGGTAGTTTTGAAGGTGATGAATGTGTCTGCAGTTCTAGAGTTTTCAGGTAGGGTGTTCCAGATTTTAGGGCCTTTGACATACATTGAATATTTGTAAAGGTTTAGTTGGACATGGGGAATGTCATAGAGATGTTTGTGTCTGGTGTTATGCCTGTGGGTCCTGTCACAACTATCAAGAAAGCATTTTAGGTCAAGGTTAATATTGGAATTTAAGGTCCTGTAGATGTAGATTGCACAGTAGTAAGTGTTTTATTTAATGTCTTTGCAAACAGTATATTGAGATTGTGTATATACAATAGTGGGTTGCAATGCAAAATGAGCCTCTATTATGCCTTGGCATTATGGGCCAACTTAACATTATTGGCTTATAAATTAATCAAAATTTGTATAATACAAAGATATACGTATTTATATTCTAAAATGCTTTTGTGAAAAACGATGATTTAATTATATTCCTGTCAACAATGGATAAAAGGTTCAATGTGATTGTTTCATTTATGATGTGGGAGTATATAGGTGAGTAAATGTATACTGAGTATTTAGCATTTAGTCTAGGGTGATTAAGTGGCTTTTGAGAAGAGTCTTAAATTGATTTTCAGACTGGGTTACTTCAATATCTTCTGGTAATGAATTCTATATTTTGGGGCCCTTTATGTGCTTAGAGTTTTTACACAGTGTGATATGGACATGAGGTATATCAAAAAGAGATCTGTGTCTTGTGTTGTGGTCATGTGTCCTGTTTAGGTTGGTGAGGAAAAGTTTGAGTGGGGGGTTTATATTTGCATGTATTGTTCTGTGTATGTAGTAGGCACATGAATAAGTATAGATGTTCTCAATGGTAAGTTTGTTAGTCATCATCCAGGCAGATATTTTCTGTAATTCAGCATTGGCTGTGTTTGCTAGTATGACTGCGTTTGGGTGGGAAAATACATATGTAGCGTCATCTGCAAATAATATGGGTTTGAGTAGCTGTGATGCATTCGGGAGATCATTGATGTAGATGAGAAAGAGGAGTGGTCCTAGGACGCTTCCTTGTGGGACTCCTACTGTGATTGGTTGGGTGGAAGAGTTTGCATCATTTGTATACACATATTGAGTTCTGTTACTAAGGTATGGCTTTAGGTAGTTGAGGGAGTGGCCTCTGATACCATAGTGCATTAATTTGGAGTACAGTAGTTCATGGTTGACTGTATCGAAAGCTTTACGTAAATCAATGAAAATGCCCAGCAGGACTTCTTTCTTTTCAAGTGCGGTATATATTAGTTCTAGCATGTGTATGATAGTGTCATTTGTGCTTTTATTATTTCTGAATCCAAACTGACAAGGGTTTAATATGTTGTGTGAAATGAGGTAGGAATAGATCTGTCTATGAATTAATTTTTCAAAGATTTTAGAGAGCAGTGGTAAGTTACATATTGGTCTATAGTTATTCAAGTCAGCTTGGTCACCTCCTTTTTGGATCAGAGTGACCCTCACTATTTTGAGGATTGTTGGGAAGGTAGATGATTCAATGGATTTGTTAAAGAGCGTTGCAATAATTGGTGACAATACTTGAGAAGCTTTTTTGTACATAAAAGCAGGCAAGTTGTTTATGTCACCTGCCTTGTTTTTAAGGGTGTTTATGACGAGCATAACTTAAGTGGGGTTGGTTGGAGCTAGGAATAGCATATTTGGATAGGTTCCTATGAGGTAGTCTGATGGACGGGCGTTTGTGCTTGGTATTTTGTTTGCTAGATTTTTTCCTATGGTGGAGAAGAAAACATTAAGTCTGTTTGCTGTTTCGGTTGGAGTGAGTAGGGGTTCATCTGATTTTGTTAGTTTGATTGCTTTGTTTTTGGATAACTTTTTAGTTCCAAGAATTTCAGATAGAGTTTTCCAGGTTTTTTTTCATATTACCTTTGATGTTATGTAATCTATTTTCATAATACAATTTTTTTGACCTTCTTATCAGGCTGGTAAGTGTTGACGAGTAATTTCTCGACTGTTCTTTAGTTATTTGACCCATTCTATACTGTTTTTCAAATTTGTGCTTTGTGTTAATGGATTTGAGGATGCTTGGTGTTAGCCAGGGATTATTCAGTCTCTTTGCTGTGATCTGTTTAGTTTTTCTGGAGCAATGTCTGTTGTAGAGGCATTGGGCTTTTTTTAGAAAATTATTTATACATTCATTCATATCTGTATATGTTTCAAGCTCATGTTGCCAATCGATGTTATTCATAGCTGCTATAAAGTTGTTAACTGCTGTCTCGTTATGTAGTCTGAAGGTTACTTTAGTAATGTCTTGTGGTAGTTTGCCCAGATTAGTTATGAGAAAGGTTGGGTAGTGGTCTGTAGTGTTGTCCGTGATTATGCCTGATTTTAAAGGGGATATGGTGCTTGTCCAGATGTGGTCTATTAACCCTTTGAGGGTTTTCGTCGTACTAGTACGTCTTATGCGTAGGGGTTTTTGACGTACTAGTACTCATAAATTCTAGCGACCTCAAATCTAGTGGGAGAAAGCTGGTAGGCCTTCATATGAAAGAATGGGTCTATGTGGTCAGTGTGCACAGTCTAAAAAAAATCCTGCAGCACACGGTGCATAATGAGAAAAAAAAAACTTTTTCCATTTTTTTTTAATAAATCAGCGACTTTGCAGTGTATTTTCGTATAGTATTTATTGTTGTATTCTAGTTTTCTTGGTCTCATTTTATAGAATGGAAGACATATTACTGAAATTGAGATGATTTTGACTGGTTTTACAATGAAAGGTGCCTTGAAATTGAGCTCAAAGTAGCAGAAATGTTCGATTTTTACCAAACTTCAAAAGTAAACAAATCGTGCCAAGCGTGCAATACACGTCAACTGGTGAGTCTAATATTCTTTCACAAGTGCACCAATAATATTTATACCATTTTTTACACTAATGCAGTAGTCTGCATAACAGTAAATCTTATATTTTTTGTGAGAATAAAAATTCAAAGTGGAAAGCAAAAGAATATAAGAGGGGCCTTGAGACGTGACTAATGACTAGAGGAAATGTCATTTTAGTGCCAGGAATGTCTTTCTTGTTTATTCTGGACCCTATTCCGAAATTGGCATCTTTTGAAATTTGTGTGAAATTGGCAAAATTGCTAAATTCTGACCACTGTACTGGATAGTTGAAATTATAAATGGGTGGTTTCTTGCACCCATTCGATAGAAAAAATGGAGTTCTAGCGAAATATTCATGTTTTTTGTCGACTAGTACAGTGAAATTGGCCGAAAATGGGGCTCAAAGTGAGCAAAATCGCCGATCCGTAAACATCGCCGAGACCGCTAACTTTGCGAGAGCATAATTCCGTAAGTTTTCTATCAAATTTCAAACTTTTGGTGTCGTTATGATCGGGAAAAGATTCTCTATCTTTTCATAAGAGAAAATAATTTTTTTTTTTTTTTAAATTTGGCCGACCCTGAGAACGAGTTTCGGAGAGGGCCTGTCGACCCTCAAAGGGTTAAGGAGATGCTTGTCTCGGAGATTCTTGTAGGTTTAGATATTGCTGGTAGCAACAGGCAGTTACTCATTGTGTTTGTGAATTTGGTTACTTGTGGGTCCTGGTCATGTAGTATGTTTATGTTGAAATCACCTGTTAGTAGTAGGTGGTCTTTATTCATGTGTGCATCAGCAATCATGTTTCCTAGTTTTTCACTAAAGTGATAAATGTTTGACTGTGGTACTCTGTAGATGTTTATAACTGTGAGGGGTTTTTGCAGGTCTTTTGATTTAACCCTTTGACTGTTTACGCCATATAAATACATCTTACGCGCCACTGTTTCTGACGTATCTATATGCATAAATTCTAGCGGCTTCAAATCAAGCAGGAGAAAGCTGGTAGGCCCACATGTGAGAGAATGGGTCTCCATGGTCAGTGTGCATCATAAAAAAAAATCGGGGAGCCAGTGGTGCATTGTGGGAATGCCATTTCCGTTGTCCTTTTTCAGCATGCCTAGCAGTAAGAAATATGTGATTCCCCAACAAATCTGGGACTCTTCTCTTCCCAAGTGATGTTCTAACACAGATGGAAGTGTCAGTGAAGATCAATTTCATGGTTTTGAGGAGTTTGAGACCAAAAGCAATGCCCAGGATACCAGAAGAATGGAGGAGGAGGAGGAAGAAGAGGCAGAGGAAGAGGAGGGGGGAGGAGGAGGAGGAGGAGGAGGAGGAGGAGGAGGAGGATGAGGAGGAAGAAGAAGAAGAAGAAGAAGAAGAGGAGGAGGAGGAGGAAGAGAAGAAGGAGGAGGAGGAAGAAGAGGATGAGGAGGAAGAAGAGGAGGAGGAGGAGGAGGAGGAGGAGGAGGAGGAGGAGGAGGAGGAGGAGGAGGAAGAGGAAGAGGAAGAGGAAGAGGAAGAGGAAGAGGAGGAAGAGGAGGAGGAGGAGGAGGAGGAGGAGGAGGAGGAGGAGGAGGAGGAGGAGGAGGAGGAGGAGGAAGAAGAGGAGGAAGAGGAGGAAGAAGAAGAAGAGGAAGAATAATAATATGTTGCCTTGAAGCATGAAAAACAGTTCACACCATGACAGTGACAAGATAAGGGGAGGCAACATCTGATAAGAGCTGATGTTTGATGAGCGTAAACAAGGGTGGGGGAGGGTGCAGCTGATAAGAAAAGATTAGATGACCATCCCCCTCGCTCTGTTTTTGCTGGTACACTAACATTTCTGTCTGTCTATTTGTCTGTCTGCCAAGCTCCCTGTCTATCCGTCTAGCTCTCTGTCTCAGAGAGAGCCACAAGACTGTGTCATCACGTTTACTCACATCATCAAGCAGAGTATAGCACTTTGTCTGGATTTCTTGGGTTATCCTAGGTAATTTACACTATGTATACTTGTATTTATGTGTACCTGTGAGACAGAGATAGACAGACAGATAGAAAGAGAGACAGATTGAAAGAGATAGAATGAGGGAGAAAGATAATTAGATAGAATGGAGGGGAAGCAGCATCCGACCCCATTGTTTTGACAGGCGGGAGGGGGAGTGAGTAATGAGACAATATGTCATTTTGACAGCTGCCGACTCCTGACTCAAAACAATTATAAGCCACACACTCGCACACAAGACAAGCTTGCTGAATGGAGATAATAGCAGTTATATGAAAGTATCTAATGACTATATATGTGTATATATATTATAGAAACCAGAAGCAAGAAGGGAAGGCAGGAATGAAGGAAGGACGAGATGAAAGGAAGGAAAAAAGTAAGGAAGGACAGATGAAGGAATGTAGGAAGAGAGGTAGGAAAGGAATGCAGGAAAGGAATGAAGGGAAGGAATGAAGGGAAGGAATGAAGGAAAGGAATGAAGGAAAGGAATGCAGGAAAGGAATGAAGGAAAGGAATGAAGGAAAGGAATGCAGGAAAGGAATGAAGGAAAGGAATGAAGGAAAGGAATGCAGGAAAGTAGGAAGGAAGGAATGATGATACACAACCATTTACCTAGGATAACTACATAGCACAACTGCCTGCTAACAGTTTGAAGAAAACTGCTCAGACGAGGTATTTTGTCTTTGCACATAAAAAAAGAAGTCCACAAAAATGCACACACACTGGTTTTGTGTGTGAGGAGTGTAAAACACCATTGTGTATGAAAACATGTTTCAAAGAGTTCCACAAGCTGCAGAACTTCTAGGAATATGTTCAGTGACTGTACAATGGTATATATATTATAGAACAATAGTAATAAACTATTTTTTGTATTGTTTGTTTTGTAAACAAGTTTTGTAAACAATATATTGATAATTATGTTTGTGTGCTTATTGTGTTGTATACGAGTGTATATATGTACATTGCACCTTACTTTGGTCTCACAGGCCACATAAGTTATGTGAAAAAATAAAATAGTGAAAAAAACAAAAAACCTTCAAATACAAGTAAACTAAAGTTTACCGGGTGAGCGGCAGTCCCCGCTGCTGCCATACGCGGCTCATTTTCTGCAAACTTCACGGCTCTATATCTCAGCAAGTACTGATGGCAAAAAATTTTTTTTTGACTAAAACACTCAGAAAAATAATCTTAACATTTTCATAAGAAAAAAAAATTTGTTTTTTTTCAAATATTTTGCGACATAGAATGACAGTTTCAGAAAGGGGCCTGCGACAGTCAAAGGGCTAAATTTGGCTATGATATATTCTCCATGGTATATCACTCAGAAAATCCCAGTGTGTTTAAGAAAAACAATGTCATTAAGAACAAGTTATGTGTCTTGTGGAAAGCAAATAATAAGGCATGTGTCATGAGGCAAATTTTCAAAGAGTGGGTCCATGAAGTGTTTGGCCCCAGTGTGAAAAAATACCTCCTAGAAAATAATTTGCCACTCCAGTGCCTCCTGTTACTGGATAATGCTCCTGCACATCCTCCAAACTTGGTAGAACCTACTGTCTAGGGACTACAGTTTCATCACCAGCCCATGGACCAGCAGGTCATTTCTAACTTCAAAAAACTCTACACAAAAGCATTGATTGAAAAGTGCTTTGAAGTGACCCTAAGTTGACCCTAAGAGAGTCCTGGAAGAATCACTTCAATATCTACACCTGCATAAGCCTTATAGGTAAGGCTTGGGAAGGAGTAACTTCCAAGACTTTGTACTCTGCTTGGAGACAATTGTGGCCACAATGTGCCATCCAGAGGGATTTTGAAGAGTTTGAGGCTGACCCTGACCCTGCCGATCTTCTGTCTGTTGTGGAAGGTATTGTGGTATCGGGCAAGTCCATGGGGTTGGAGGCGAGTGGCGAGGATGTGGATGAGTTGGTGGAGGACCACAAGGAAAAGCTAACCACTGAAGAGCTGCAAAAGCTTCATCTGGAACAGTATCAGATCACAACTCAGGAACTTGCTTCAGAGGAGGAGGAAGGAGTGGATGAAGTGCCTTCTTCAAAGATTAAGGAGATTTGTGCCAAGTGGAATGATGCGCAAACATTTGTGGAGAAGTACCACCCTGTGCAAGCTGAAACAAGCCATCTTTGCAACAAGTTCAGTGACAGAACTATGTCCAATTTCAGGGAAATCTTGAAGAGGCACCTGAAACAGAGGACTGTGGACAGTTATTTTGTGAGACAGGGGTCCAGTGACTCTCAAGCTGGTCCTAGTGCCATTAAAAGACAAAGAAGGGAAGTAACCCCAGAGAGGGCTTTGCTACCTGAAGTCTTTATGGAGGGGGATTTCCCTTCCAAACAGTAAGCTCTCCCTCACTCCTCCTCCCTATCTTCCAGATGCCATCAATATTCTTCAACAAAGGTGAGTAAAAATGTTATTTTATATGTTCATTTAAATTTTTATTTATCAATTACTAATTGTACTATGTATGTTTGTTGTGTATATGTAAAACTATAATGTAATCTCTATAAAATGTATTTTTTTTTGTGTGAATATTTTTGGGTTTCTGTAACGGATTAATTGCATTTCCATTATTTCTTATGAGAAATACTGCTTCGACTTTCAAACATTTCAACTTTAGAACTAGCTCCTGGGATGGATTAAGTTCGAAACTTGAGGTTCCACTGTATATTATAGAGCAATAGTAATAAAAAAAATTTTGTACTGTTGGTCTGTGTAAACAAGTTTTGTAAAAATATAATGATAATAATGTTTGTGCGGTTATTGTGTTGCATACAACGAGTGTATGTGTTCACTGAACGTTACTTTGGTCTCACAGGCCACATAAGTTACTTGGAAAAAAAAATATTGGAAAATACAAGAAACCATGGAATGGAAGTAAATAAAAGTGTACCAGGTGAGCGGCATTCGCTACACCGATATGAAAAACAGTACAGAATGGGTCACATAACCAGAGACCAAACAAAACGTTACTCGTCAATCCTAACCAGCCTGATAAGAAGGGCAAAAAAATTGTATTATGAGAACAGATTATCCAACTTACGAGGTGATATAAAAAAGACCTGGAAAACCCTATCTGAAATTCTGGGAACAAAAAAGATATCACGAAATAGCGAAATAAAATTAGCAAAATCAGATGAACCCCAACTCCCACCAACAGAAACAGCAAACAGACTCAATGATTTCTTCTCCACTATAGGACAAAACCTTGCCAATAAAATCCCAAGCTCAGATACCCCACCAAATGACTACCTCACTGGCAACTACCCGAACACACTGTTCCTAGCTCCGACTAACCCATACGAAGTCTCCCTTATTATCAACGCACTAAAAAACAAGGCAGGAGATTTAAATACCTTGCCACCCTTTATATACAAAAAAGTGTCACAAGTGCTATCACCAATCATTGCAACACTCTTTAACAAATCCATTGAATCCTCCACCTTCCCTACAGTTCTCAAAATAGCAAGGGTCACCCCGATCCATAAAGGAGGAGACCAAACAGAGTTGAATAACTATAGGCCAATATCCAATTTACACCCTCTCTCAAAAATCTTCGAAAAATTAATTCATAAACGAATCTACTCCTACCTCATCTCCCAAAACATACTCAACCCCTGCCAATTTGGATTCAGGCCTAATAAAAATACTAATGATGCTATTATACACATGCTAGAACATATATACACTGCAATAGAGAAAAAAGAAGTCCCACTGGGGATCTTCATTGACTTACGTAAAGCTTTTGATACAGTTGACCATGACTTGCTCCACATAAAATTGTCACACTATGGTATAAGAGGGCACTCCCTCAACTACCTCAAGTCATACCTCAGCAACAGAAGCCAATATGTGTACGCAAATGGGGCAAGCTCTTCCGCACAACCAATTACAGTTGGTGTCCCACAGGGAAGTGTCCTTGGCCCTCTTCTCTTTCTCCTATACATAAATGACCTACCAAATGCTTCGCAATTACTCAAACCCACACTATTTGCAGATGACACTACATACGTCTTCTCTCACCCGAGCCCAGTCATGCTAGCCAATACTGTAAATACCGAATTACAGAAAATATCTACCTGGATGAGGACTAACAAACTTACACTAAACACTGACAAAGCCTACTTCATTCAGTTTGGTAACAGAGCTACAGATGTCCCTCTTAACATAATGATAAATGGATCACCTATCACAAAGCTAACAGAGGGAAAATTCTTAGGAATCCACCTTGATAATAGACTCAAATTTCATACACATATACAACATATTTCTAAGAAAATTTCCAAGACTGTAGGCATACTATCGAAGATACGGTACTATGCTCCACAGTCAGCCCTCCTGGCCCTATGTCACTCTCTTATTTACCCCTATCTCACCTATGGAATTTGTGCATGGGGCTCAACAACAATTAACCATCTCAGACCACTAATTACCCAACAAAAGGCTGCAGTTAGAATGATAAATTCTCACTACAGGCAGCACACTCCACCAATATTCAAAACACTCAACTTACTCACCATACAAAACATCCATACTTATTACTGCACCTATTACATACATAGAACACTTAACTCTGATATTAACCCTCCCCTCAAACATCTCCTTGCCAACCTCAACAGAACACATGACCATAACACAAGGCACAGATCACTCTTTGATGTTCCTCGTGTCCATCTCATGCTATGCAAAAACTCAATGCACATAAAAGGCCCTAAAATCTGGAATTCATTACCTGTAAATATAAAAGAAACACTACCTGTTTATAAATTCAAGTCTCTTCTCAAAGATCACTTACTCACCCAAAACCAAATAAATACTGAATAACTGAACCTTATAAATTGTATATCTTAAATGTTTCTCACAATTATATCACATAAATGTTAAACTTAAAACCCAATCTAACAGAATACTCCTTTCGACTGAATGTACAGCAATGCATGCAACCATATGACCTGTCTTTGTAATACTCATTTGTGCTTTATAGTTATCTGTTTACAATAATGTCTTATCACTGATTTCATCATTGCTTAGTTAATCTTAAGTTAATTTTAAGCCAGCCCGTAATGCTATGCATATAAGTGGCTTTGGCATGCTGCTCTTACCTGTATTTTTTTGTACCTCTGTATGTATGCTCAAATTACTAAATAAATAAAAAATATATAAATAAATAAATGCTGCTCATTTTCTGCCAACTTTTTGCCTCTATATCTTGGTAAGTACTGATCGCAAAAGTTTTTTTTAGGCATAAAACACTCGGAAAATTAATCCTAACATTTTGGTAAGAAAAAATATTTTTTTTTTTTTCAAAAATTTTGCGACACAGGGAGACAGTTTCAGAATTGGGGTTGTGACAGTTAAAGGGTTAAACAGTGTGTTGCCTGGTGCAGGAGTTTGTAATCATTCTCACAGCAGCTTTCTTTTGTAGAATTAAGGGTTTAAGGTGATTTGCTGTGGTTGAACCCAATGCACAAATACCATATGTGAGGTAAGGGTAGATGAGAGAGTGGTAAAGAGCAAGAAGTGCCATTTGGGGTACATAGTACTGTATCTTAGAGAGGATGCCTACTGTTTTGGAGATTTTTTTGGAAATATGCTGTATGTGGGTCTGAAATTTAAGACAGCTATTGCAAACAGTACGTAACCTTTATTCAGTGCATGTACACACCCTTATTGAAAGTCTTTCTCCCCCAACCAGCGAACCAGTACTAAGGGTCAGACGATGGGGCCCCGTCATTTGATCAGTACCCAGGTTTAGCTAATGAGAAGATGGTTCTGGCAATCGCAGAGGTGTTGTGAGTACCACCCGCCTGTCTGCCCTTGTCATTTCCATTCTAGAGCTGGCTGAAGCACGGTCTGCTCTCTGGTGTCTTCTATTCTGCCTTGCTTACCGTGGCGTGCACTAATACCTATTGTTGTGCATAGTGTATATACTTCTGTTCTTACTTGGTGAAAGGATAATATAAGTCAAAAGTTGTTCTGCTGTGTTTATTTTGCTCCCTTTACACCCAGGATAACAGGCCTTTGGATTCCTGGTTTGTAATAGCTATCAACGTGGAGCCCTAGAAATTTTCCATCAGTGTGTCTTGAAATGGGAGAACCATTTACCAATATGTTTAGCTGAATATTTGCAGCTCTATTTCCAAACACTATGAAGTAGGTTTTGTCGATACTAAAAGTAAGACTGTTGGCCATCATCCAAGTGGATATTTTTAGCAGCTCATTTACAGTGTTTCTAAGTATGGTTTGGTTTGGGTGAGACAAGATATAGGTAGTATCATTTGCAAAAAGAACAGGTTTAAGTAGTTTGGAGGCATTAGGGATGTCATTAATGTAAATGAGAAAGAGTAGTGGGCCAAGGACACTGCCCTTGGGGACTCCAACAAGAACAGGTTGTGTGATGAAGGCAACACCATTTGTTTACACATATTGGTGTCTACTGCTAAGATATGATTTTAGGTAATTGAGTGTCCTCTGACCCTGTAATGTTCAAGTTTTAGGTGCAAGAGATCGTGGTCAACTGTATCAAATGCTTTCTGTAGGTCTATGAAGAGGCAAAGTGGAAGTTTGTTTTTTTCCAGCACCGTATATAGAAGCTTGAGCATATGTATAATTGCATCGGTTGTGCTTTTGCTTGGCCTAAATCCAAAGTGGCAGAGGTTAAGTATGTTGTGGGATACAAAGTAGGAGTAAACTTGCTTGTGTATTATTTTTTTGAAGAATTTAGATACAAGGGGTAGGTTTGATATAGGTCTACAGTAATTTAAATTAGTAGGATCGCCTCCTTTGTGGATTGGTATAACCCTTGCTATTTTGAGCAGGGATGGGAAGGTTGAAGATTCAATGGACTTGTTAAAAAGTGTTACAATAACTGGTGACAACAAATGAGAAGCCTTTTTATACATAAATGGTGGTAAGCTATTAAGGTCTCCTGCCTTGTTCTTTAGTGTTTTGATGATGAGTGAGATTTCAGTAGGGTTTGTTGGGGCTAGGAATAGAGTACAGTGGACCCCCGGTTATCGGCCGGTTCTGTTATCGGCCAACTCAGTTATCGGCTGGTTTCTCAGCGCCCAGTTATCGGCTGTTAATTCGGTGATCGGCCGTTTGGGACGTGTCCTTCCACCGGCTGGGGCTGCTTGCATGTCAGTTTTTAGTGTTTTTTTTTTTTTTTGCAGTGCAACTGTGAAATAAGTAACCATGGCTCCAAAGAAAGTCCCTGTCGTAAAGAAAGGAGGTGCCTTCTTCAGAGATTAAAGAGGTGTGTGCAATGTAGACTAGGGTGCAAGCTTTTGTAGAGAAACACCACCCTGACAAAGCTGAAACAAGCCATATCTGCAACATGTTTAGTGACAAAACCCTGTCCCACTTCAGGGAAATCTTAAAGAGACACCAGAAACAGAGCATTCTGGACAGTTATTTTATGAGACAGGGGTCCTGTGACTCTCAAGCTGGTCCTAATGACATTAAAAGACAAAGAAGGGAAGTAACCCCAGAGAAGGCTTTGCTACCTAAAGTCTTTATGGAGGGGGATTCCCCTTCCAAACACTAACTCCTTCATCTTTCCTCTTCCCCATCTTCCATAAGCCAGCATTAGCCTTCAATAAAGGTATGTAATACTTACATAATTGTGAAAAAAATTATTTTTTTTGTGAATATTTTTGTCTGGAACGGATTAATTGTATTTCCATTAATTCTTATGGGAAATATTAATTCGGTTTTCGAACATTTCAGTTATCGGCTGACCTTCTGGAACAGATTATGGCCAATAACCGGGGGTCCACTGTATTTGGATAGTTGCCAGTGAGGTAGTTTTTTGGTTTGTATATTTGAGTTTGGGATTTTGCTTGCTAGTGTTGTTTCTACAGTGGAGAAAAAGACATTTAGTTTGTTGGCAGTATCTGTCGGCAGGAAGAGAGGTTCATTAGGTTTAGTTAGGTTAATCACTTTTTTTCGAGGTAGTTTCCTAGATCCTAGAATTTCAGAGAAGGGTTTCCACATCTTTTTCATATCCCCTTTTATGTCATAAAATCTGTTTTTGTAACACAGTTTTTCTGGCCCTTCGTATTAAATTCGTATGCGTTGATGAGTAACGTTTTGTCTGTTCCTTCATAATTTGACCCAGTCTGTACTGTTTTTCGCATATACATGTCAATGGAAGTGAGGATGCTGTTTGTAAGCCAGGGGCTGTTTAGTCACTCGGCTGTGATTTTTGTTTTGTTTTTATTGGACAATGTCTGTTATAGAGGTTTTGAGTTTTTTGCGAAAAACTTTTTACACATTTGTCAATATTGAGGCTAGGTGCTAGCTCACTTTGCCTGTCAATGTTACCTAATGCCGAAATAAAATTATTTACTGATGTTTCATCATGTAGTCGGAAAGAGATGTTACTTGTGTCCTGTGGGAGTTTACAAATGTTTGTTATGAGAAAGGTGGGATAGTGGTCTGTGGAGTTATCTGTGATAATGTGTGATCTTAGTGGGGATGTAGTGTTGGTCCAGATATGGTCAAGTAGCGAGGCACTTGTCTCGGTGATTCTTGTTGGTTTGGTTATACTTGATGGTAGGAGTAAGCAGTTGCTCATAGTGTTAGTGAATTCAGTTATTTGTGGGTTGAGTTCATGGATGAAGTTAATGTTGAAGTCCCCTGTGTCAGGCGGTGTTATTCATCTCTGACTCAGTTATCATGTTTCTTATGCTTCCATTAAATGTGTAAATATTTGTGTGAGGTACTCTGTAGATAGCTCCAACTGTTATGTTTTTTTTTAGGTTTTTGAACTTGAATTTAGCAAAGGTATATTCACCATTTTCATCTGTGATGCAGGTAGATTTGATGCATTCAAGTTCATCAGAGTAGCAGATTAATTACTTTTAGTTATAAATTGTGGATGACTCCCACACCAGTGTGGCTGTGGCAAACTCTAGCTCAAGTCCCCTCAAAACCACCATCACAACTCACAAAAATCTTAACATGATTTACATACCACATTCTGTGATTTCTTTGCAAATGTGTTATTACAATTTCACAAGTCATTTAGTTACAAAAGTAGATAATGTTATTAACAAAAAACCACCAAATCTATAAGGGTTAAGCCCAGCACATTTAGAAAGGAGGTAGCAGATGCATGTGGTAAAACAAAGTACAAAATAACAGTAGTGGAACACATTAGAATGAGGAAAATAAGACAAGAATCTTCACAATCAACGTCAGTGCACACTATAATGCCAGCAATATTAGAGATACTGTCTGAAAGCAGAGAAAGAACAGAAGGGCAATACAGGAAAACATTTTCAACAGTCAAAGTATCTTGGTGAGAGGAACTGATAACACAGATAGGGACAAGGAGACAGGTGGAAACTAAATATGCATTTGACTCATACTAATATTTCTTTAGTCTCAGTGTTTTTGAAGAGCAGAATGAGTTGGAAAAGGAAATGGGAGAGATGACAAGTTGGAAATGGGAGAAGCAAATTTAATGCACAACTTTAAGAGGAAGTGTGATTGAGCTTAAGTCCACAAATCAGTGATGCCAATCAAAGTAGTCTAGGAAGTAAGGTATTTCATTACCAGAGTCTCACTCAGCGAGTGCATGAACAACCAAAAGCCAGCAAGTACCCTTGTAGTAGTCCCAAGTAAAATAACCACCAAAATCATAGTGAAAATTTACCAATGATACTATTAAGAGATAAAGGTAGTTCATGGTCCAGTGAGGTACTTGTGTATCTAAATTAGAAGCCCTAACCACAGCAGTGTGTGTGTGTGTGCATGGGTGTGACTGCATGATTTTTTTTTAGGAATCTTGCAGTCTGTAATGGTCTGGAAATCAATGGATGAAAAACTGAAGTCAAGCCACTAGAATGTTATCTAAGTAGATGAATACAAGCAGGTCCTGCTTATACAGCATGTTAGGTTCTGGGCTACTGCTGTAAAGTGAAAATCACTGTAAAGTGAAACACAGCCTTTTTCCACTTTCAAATGGATATAAAAGCTGATAATATATTTACTTCTTTTTCTTTCAACGAACTGGCCATATCCCACTGAGGCAGGGTGGCCTAAAAAGAAAAACAAAACTTTATCTTTTTAAATTTAGCAATTTATACAGGAGAAGGGGTTACTAGCTCCTTGCTCCCGACATTTTAGTCACCTCTTACAACATGCATGGCTTACAGAGGAAGAATTCTGTTCCATTTCCCCATGGAGATAAGAGGAAATAAACAAGAACAAGGACTAGAAAGAAAATAGCAGAAAGCCCAGAGGGGTGTGTGTACATACATGCTTGTACATGAATGTGTAGTGTGACCTAAGTGTAAGTAGAAGTAGCAAGATGTACCTGAAATCTTGCATGTTTATGAGACAGAAAAAAGGACACCAGCAATCCTGCCATCATGTAAAACAATTACAGGCTTTCGTTTTACACTCACTTGGCAGGACGGTAGTACCTCCCTGGGCAGTTGTTGTCTACCAACCTACTACCTAGATAATATATTTACACTATTATATATTAAGTGAGCATCAGAGCTAGGCCTAAAAAAATGCATATACAGTACAAACATTATTTATGTACCTTAATATATTTTCATCCTTAGCTCACAGTGAGTGGTGAATATATATACAGTGGACCCTCGCCTAACGATGGCATCACATAACGTTAAATCCGCCTAGCGATACATTTTAGCGCAAAAATTTTGCCTCGACTAGCACTAAAAAACTCGCTCAACGCGATTCGTTCGAGATGCGTCCATGTGCGGCCTGAGCCCGCCTCACTTGTTCCGTGGGTGCCACTGTTTACAAGCCAGCCACCACAGTCACTTCCAAGCATACAATCAGAACATTTCATATTATCACAGCCTTTTTAGTGATTGCACCTGCAAAATAAGTCACCATGGGCCCCAAGAAAGCTTCTAGCATCAACCCTACAGAAAAAAGGGTGAGAATTACTATGGATATGAAGAAAGAGATCATTGCTAAGTATGAAAGTGGAGTGCGTGTCTCCGAGCTGGCCAGGTTGTACACAAAACCCCAATCAACCATCGCTACTATTGTGGCCAAGAAAACGACAATCAAGGAAGCTGTTCTTGTCAAAGGTGCAACTTTGTTTTCGAAACAGAGATTGCAAGTGATAGAAGATGTTGAGAGACTGTTATTGGTGTGGATAAACAAAAAACAGATAGCAGGAGATAGCATCTCTCAAGCAATCATATGTGAAATGGCTAGGAAGTTGCATGACGATTTAATTAGAAAAATGCCTGCAACTAGTGGTGATGTGAGTGAATTTAAGGCCAGCAAAGGTTGGTTTGAGAGATTCAAGAATCGTAGTGGCATACATAGTGTGATAAGGCATGGTGAGGGTGCCAGTTCGGACCACAAAGCGGCTGAAAAATATGTGCAGGAAATCAAGGAGTACATAGACAGTGAAGGACTGAAACCTGAACAAGTGTTTAATTGTGATGAAACAGGCCTGTTTTGGAAGAAAATGCCAAGCAGGACCTACAAACTCAGGAGGAAAAGACACTCCCAGGACATAAGCCTATGAAAGACAGGCTTACTCTGTTGATTTGTGCTAATGCTAATGGTGATTGCAAAGTGAAGCCTTTATTGGTGTATCACTCTAAAACTCCCAGAGTGTTCAGGAAAAGCAATGTCCTCAAGGCTAGTTTGTGTGTGCTGTGGAGGGCAAACATTAAGGCATGGGTCACAAGGTACTTTTTCTATGACTGGTTACACCATGCATTTGTCCCCACTGAAAAATTACCTCCTGGAAAATAAATTGGACCTTAAGTGCCTCCTGGTATTAGACAATGCTTCTGGCCATCCTTCAGACATGGGAGAGCGACTTTCTGCGGAAATGAGCTTCATTAAGGTCAAGTTTTTGCCTCCTAATACCACTCCTCTCCTGCAGCCCATGGACCAGCAGGTCATTGCAAACTTCAAAAATCTCTACACAAAAGCTATGTTTGAAAGGTGCTTTGTAGTGACCTCAGAAACTCAATTGACTCTAAGAGAGTTTTGGAGAGATCACTTTAGCATCCTCAATTGTGTAAACATTATAGGTAAGGCTTGGGAGGACGTGACTAAGAGGACCTTGAACTCTGCTTGGAAGAAACTGTGGCCAGAATGTGTAGACAAAAGGGATTTTGAAGGGTTTGAGGCTAACCCTGGAATATATATATATATATATATATATATATATATATATATATATATATATATATATATATATATATATATATATATATATATATATATATATATATATATATATATATATATACATATATATATATATACACACACACCTACCATCCGACTTACAACCAAGTTCGGTTCTAAGAAACCGGTCCTAAGTCAAAATGGTCGTAAGTCGAACTTTACTACTGAATATCAATAAAACATTTATGTAATGACTTTATTTTATTGTTTTATTTTGGCATTTCATGTTTTACTTTACTTTTTATGCTGTTAGTACTGTATTTTATACTGTAAGGTTTAGGATAAACACTGTGTACAACACAAATAATTGTTTATTTCCCAGAAATTTGGCATAAAAAACACGGTCGTAAGTCGAGTGGTCGTAAGTCGAGCAGGTCGTAAGTTGGATGGTAGGTGTGTATATATATATATATATATATATATATATATATATATATATATATATATATTCTAGGTAGTAGGTTGGTAGACAGCAACCACCCAGGGAGGTACTACCGTTCTGCCAAGTGAGTGTGAAACAAAAGCCTGTAATTGTTTCACATGATGGTAGGATTGCTGGTGTCTTTTGTCTGTCTCATAAACATGCAAGATTTCAGGTACATTTTGCTACTTCTACTTACACTTAGGTCACACTACACATACATGTACAAACATATATATATACACACCCCTCTGGGTTTTCTGCTATTTTCTTTCTAGTTCTTGTTCTTGTTTATTTCCTCTTATCTCCATGGGAAAGTGGAAAAGAATTCTTCCTCCATAAGCCATGCGTGTCGTAAGAGGCGACTGAAATGCCGGGAGCAAGGAGCTGGTAACCCCTTCTCCTGTATATATTACTAAATTTGAAAGGAGAAACTTTTGTTTTTCCTTTTGGGCCACCCCACCTTGGTGGGATACGGCCGGTGTGTTGAAAGAAAGAAGATTTTATATATATATATATTTTTTATTTTTTTATTTATTATCACACTGACCGATTCCCACCAAGGCAGGGTGGCCCGAAAAAGAAAAACTTTCACCATCATTCACTCCATCACTGTCTTGCCAGAAGGGTGCTTTACACTACAGTTTTTAAACTGCAACATTAACACCCCTCCTTCAGAGTGCAGGCACTGTACTTCCCATCTAAAGGACTCAAGTCCGGCCTGCCGGTTTCCCTGAATCCCTTCATAAATGTTACTTTGCTCACACTCCAACAGCACGTATATATACATATATATATATATACATATATATATACATATATACATATATATATATATATATATATATACACATATATATATACATATATACATATATATATATATATATATATATATATACATATATACATATATACATATATATATATATATATATATATATATATATACAGTGGACCCCCGGTTAACGAACTTTTTTCATTCCAGTAGTATGTTCAGGTGCCAGTACTGACCGAATTTTTTCCCATAAGGAATATTGTGAAGTAGATTAGTCCATTTCAGACCCCCAAACATACACGTACAAACGCACTTACATAAATACACTTACATAATTGATCGCATTTGGAGGTGATCGTTAAGCGGGGGTCCACTGTATATATATATATATATATATATATATATAGTGGACCCCCGCATAACGATTACCTCCTAATGTGACCAATTATGTAAGTGTATTTATGTAAGTGCGTTTGTACGTGTATGTTTGGGGGTCTGAAATGGATTAATCTACTTCACAATATTTCTTATGGGAACAAATTCGGTCAGTACTGGCACCTGAACATACTTCTGGAGTGAAAAAATATCGTTAACCGGGGGTCCACTGTATATATATATATATATATATATATATATATATATATACACCTACCATCCGACTTATGACCTGCTCGACATACGTCCACTCGACTTACGACCGTACATCTGGCAGCTGGGCTGGGCCGGCTGATGCACACCACTGTACAATATTTGACAATACTCGTGGCGGCAATGAGTCATGCAGGCAGCATCAGTTTGAGTTACCCTGCCCTATCAGCAGCATCATACTGTATTAACTGTATCTTTGTCTACCTGTGTGTGTCTTTCTGTCTACCTGTGTGTGTGTCTGTCTTTCTGTCTACCTGTGTGTCTTTCTGTCTACCTGTGTGTGTCTGTCTACCTGTGTGTCTTTCTGTCTACCTGTGTCTTTCTGTCTACCTGTGTGTGTCTTTCTGTCCACCTGTGTATCTGTCTTTCTGTCTACCTGTGTCTGTCTACCTGTGTGTGTCTTTCTACCTGTGTCTGTCTTTGTCTACCTGTGTGTGTCTTTGTCTACCTGTGTGTCTTTCTGTCTACCTGTGTCTGTCTTTCTGTCTGCTTGTCTGTCTCAGAGCCACTCATTAACCCTTAAATGGTCCAAACGTATATATACGTTTTTTCAACATCTGAAAGTATGTAAAAAAATTTAGATCTTTTTTTTTTGTTTTACATGTGAAAACGTGTAAAAAAAACTTTTATCTACATTTCTTTTGTTATATTTGAAAATATGTAAAAAAAAGTAATCTACTTTTGTAGCACTACGAATTTGAACGTCGATCTGTTTGGACCGTTTAACCCTTTGAGGGTCGACAGGCCCTCTCAGAAACTCGTTCTCAGGGTCGGCCAAATTTAAAAAAAAAAAATTATTTTTTCTTATGAAAAGATAGAGAATCTTTTCCCGATCATAATGACACCAAAATTATGAGATTTGATGGAAAACTTACGGAATTATGCCCTCGCGAAGTAAGCGGTCTCGGCGATGTTTATGCATCGGCGATATTGCCCACTTTGAGCCCCATTTTCGGCCAATTCCACTGTACTAGTCGAGAAAAAACATGAATATTTCGCTAGAACTACATTTTTTCTATTGAATGAGTGCAAGAAATCACCCATTTACCATTTTTAACTATCCAATACAGTGGTCAGAATTTAGCAATTTTGCCAATTTCACACAAATTTCAAAAAATGCCAATTTCCGAATAGGGTCCAGAACAAACAAGAAATACATTCCTGGCAATAAAATGACATTTCCTCTGTTCATTAGTCACGTCTCAAGGCCCCTCTTACATTCTTTTGCTTTCCACTTTGAATTTTTATTCTCACGAAAAATAGAAGATTTACTGTTATGCAGATTACTGCATTAGTGTAAAAAATGGTATAAATCATATTGGCGCACTTGCAAAAGAATATTAGACTCACCAGTTGACATGTATTGGACGCTTGGCATGATTTGTTTACTTTTGAACTTTGGTAAAAATCGAACATTTCCGCTACTTTGAGCTCAATTTCAAGGTACTTTTCATTGTAAAACCAGTCAAAATCATCTCAATTTCTGTGATATGCCTTCCATTCTATAAAATGAGACCAAGAAAACTAGAATACAACAATAAATACCATACGAAAATACAGTGCAAAGTTGCTGTTTTATGCCAAAAAAACGGTCAAAGTTTTTTTTTTCTCATTATGCACTGTGTGCTGCAGGATTTTTTTTATACCATGCACACTGACCACATAGACCCATTCTTTCATAAGGAGGCCTACCAGCCTTTTCCCGAGAGATTTGACGGCGCTAAAATTTATGCGTACTAGTGCGTCAAAAACCCCTGCGCGTAAGACGTACTAGTACGGCCAAAACCCTCAAAGGGTTAAGGGTTAAGAGTGTAATTGGTCTTGAAGACGCCATATTAATAATGATAATAACACAATAATAATCCTTGAGGTGCATTAAATGTGTATAAAACGTTGATATAGACATTTTGCTTAATCCATCCATGATTTCTTTTTCAAAATTATATAATAAACATGCTACATAATATATAAACATATAAATTAACAAATATGAGATGTTTTTCTGGTCGGCTTGACAGAGTGAACAGGAACCATTCGAGTCCAGGCTGGTAACAACAACAACAACAGCAACGTTTGTTTACATAACTCGCCAACCTTCTACACTCTCATTCATTTATTCATTTAATCTTGTTTACTCACCTCTCACTCTACATTAAGACTACAGATATTTTAAGGTAAGTAATGAGAGGACACATTATATTATAGTTTAATAATAATATTATTATTGATATTAGTACATATGTATTATTGTAATAATAATAATAATATTATTAATTTAGGGCACTGGAGCACAGATCCACTGTATAGCACTTTGTCTGGATTTTTTGGGTTATCCTAGGTAATTTATACTATGTATGATAACTTCACTTACGTGTACCTGTGTGAGAGAGAGAGAGAGAGAGAGAGAGAGAGAGAGAGAGAGAGAGAGAGAGAGAGAGAGAGAGAGAGAGAGAGAGAGAGAGAGAGAGAGAGATACAGAGATAGAGAGAGAGAGAGATACAGAGACAGAGAGAGAGAGATACAGAGAGAGTTACAGAGAGAGAGGCACATTCAGTCAGCCAACCATCCACCTGGCCACCCACTCACCCGGCCACCCACCCACCCACCCGGCCACCCACCCGGCCAGCCAGCCAGCTACGTATTACACATGTTCCAGAGTTGTTTCTCTTTACTTAGGGTATAGGTTATACTACATGCTGGCAGGATGACACTACCAGTGGTATTCTCCCATTCACTGTGTCGACAATTCATAAAGATAACAGTAACATATGATACTGTATGCGATGTAAAATTTCAGTTCACCACCATGTATACATCATATACAGTACATAAATAATTAAAATATAACAATAGAAGTAAATTATGGTAAAAAGAATGAAATAATGATTGTACATTACATTACAGTACTATGTAGGTAGTTTATATAGGAAAAGTGTATATATATATATATATATATATATATATATATATATATATATATATATATATATATATATATATATATATATATATATATATATATATATTCTCCGAGGCTGTGGGTCCCATAATTTACACCAGAGGTGGACCCCATCATATATATATATTTATTTATTTTTAACAAGTCGGCCGTCTCCCACCGAGGCAGGGTGACCCAAAAAGAAAGAAAATCCCCAAAAAGAAAATACTTTCATCATCATTCAACACTTTCACCTCACTCACACATAATCACTGTTTTTGCAGACGTGCTCAGAATACAACAGTTTAGAAACATATATGTAATAAAGATACACAATATATTCCTCCAAACTGCCAATATCCCAAACCCTTCCTTTAACCCTTTCAGGGTTTTCGACGTACTAGTACGGCTTACGCACCAGGGTTATTGACATACTAGAACACCTAAATTCTAGCGCCTTCAAATCTACTGAGAGAAAGCTGGTAGGAATACATATGAAAGAATGGGTCTATGTGGTCAGTGTGCGCAGTATAAAAAAAATCCTGCAGCATACAGTGCGTAATGAAAAAAAAAAACTGACCATGTTTTTGGATTAAAACAGCGACTTTGCACTGTATTTTTGTATGGTATTTATGGTTGTATTCTAGTTTTCCTGGTCTCATTTTATAGAATGGAAGACATATTACAGAAATTGAGATGATTATGATTGGTTACACAATGAAAAGTACCTTGAAATTGAGCTAAAAGTAGCAGAAATGTTCGATTTTTAGCAAAGTTCAAAAGTAAACAAATCATGCCAAGCATCCAATACACATCAACCGGTGAGTCTAATATTCTTTCACAAGTGCACTGATATTATTTATACCATTTCTACACTAATGCAGTAGTCTGCATAACAGTAAATCTTCTATTTTTTTGTAAGAATAAAAATTCAAAGTGGAAAGCAAAAGAATTATGACCAAAATTCGCTATACGGCTCCCCCCACCTGTCTTTCTAATACGGTCACAGCGGCCCACCGAGTTTGTTTACATTCTCCCTGAGCACATCTCCTTATTATGTCTGGAAACTTTCCAAAATTTCAAGTATTTTAAAGTTATTTTATATTTTATATGTATTGTACTTGATAATTAAACTTGTGTACACCTGTACCTAAATAAACTTACACACTGTGCTGGCATGTAGGTACACATTAAAATCACTAAGAGTCTCTCTACTCTTGATGCAATAATAATAATAATAATAATAATAATAATAATAATAATAATAATAATAATAATAATAATAGTAATAATAATAGTAATAATAATAATCTCTTGGGCGCATTAATGTCGCATATTACGTTAATATAGACATTTCCCTTAATCTATCTATGATATTTTTTTCAAAATTATATAAGAAACACATTATGTAACACACAAACATGATACATGCACCCACAGTATAAAAATTTATACAAATATATACGAGATGTTTACCAAACGGTTTGTAGAAGTGTCGGAAGAATTACGTTTTCTCTAGCCCGTCACCTGTTACTAGGGATAACTGTAGAAAAATATTCCTTTCGTATGCCTTCACTTTATAGCTATAATTCTGTACTAACTTGTACACAGTGTAAGAGTATTTGTTTCGTGATTTAATTATTATAATAATAATAAAAATATTATAAGGTAAAAGTTTCACAAACTCTTACAAATGTACATGAATGAACTAAAACTGGACACGTATTAATACCATCTATTTCACCTGACCGAGTGATCGTCCACAACCTGTTCAGTTTGTTTACACTGTCTGAGCTCGGTGTATCATTAAATGTTGTATATTACGTTAATATACACATTTTCATTAATCCATCCGTGATATTTTTTTTCAAAATTATATAATAAACACGATACATAACATAAATACATAACAACATATGTGTAGAGAACCTAGGATAACCCAAAAAAGTCAGAGTGACTTACTTCCATTGCCTTCACTCAGAGCATCATTTCTTCTCAAAATGATGTTACATGAGAATGGGAGTGTTCTTCTTTATTTATTCTACCGTATCAATGTAGAGACAACCTGTACACAATGTAACTTGTACACAAACCAGACGTGTACACTTCGTTTGTTTACAAAACTTACGTTCGCCTGGTTTGTTTACATAACTCTGTGCCTGTCCTCTCTCATGTACTCATTCTTTCTCTCTCTCATTTATTCGTTTTATCTCATTTACTTACTCCTGACTCTACATTAAGACTACAAATATTTTAAGGTAAGTAATGAGTGAACTGTATATACATTTTATCGCTCTGGGATGCTTAAATATCATAGAATAGTATGTGTGGGTGGGGTGGCCTGGTATGGTAGCCTGGCTGACACCATACATACCACACATGATTTCTTACAATAAATACTACTTGTCTCACCCTAGATTAAGACTATAAATATTTTAAGGTAAGTAATGAGTGCACTGTGTGTGTATTGTACTTTTTTATTGTTTTTTGATGCCTGGTTCTATTGCTAACATAATATATGTTAGTGTAAACTTGTTATCTAGTGTTTGTATGCATTTGTAAGTGGAAAAAAAGGGTGTTCCACTTTACGGCGGTTTCCGCTTTATGGCGGTAGCCTGGAACCTAACCCGCCGTATAAGTGGGGCCCTCCTGTATATATAATATATATAATATATATATATAATATATATATATATATATAATATATATATATTTATAATATATATATATTTATATATATATATAATATATATATTATATATATATATATATATATATATATATATATATATATATATACTGTATATATATATATATATATATATATATATATATATATATATATATATATATATATATATATATATATATATATATATACTATACTGTATATATATATATATATATATATATATATATATATATATATATATATATATATACATGTATTATGGTCTGAATAACTGAAGAATGGGAATAATTGAAAACTGCTGTATTAGTGAAATGCTGTAAAGTGGGGCCCACCTGTACAGACTAGTCTTGTTTCTAGACTGTTAAGCAGTTGACAGATGCACGTAAGATTCATGGTGCTATCCTGAGGACCAAGGGGTATCACCACACATACTCAAATGAAAGGTTAGGAATACACAATGGAAGGCTAACACCAACATGCTTCCACCTCTCACTGAATTAGTAGTAGTAACAGGAAGGAAAGTCATTCAAGGTAATAGTTTACCTTCTGGAGCTTTCATGATGACATTAGACTTTATAGGAGTGAATGAATAGATTGATGTCTGTGTTAATGTTTGTGAGCCACAACTGTACTCTACAAATTAGCTTTGTGCAACTGTGTCAAAAGCAGAACTTTGCCAATTGGAACCACACATCCAAGTAAATATTAATTTGTTTCTATGTGCCATCTGTGGAAAATACTGTATATTTTCCGAAAATACAGTGCATTTTGTATGTAAATTAGTGAAATATATTGTATTAATAAAAATTAATTTGTAAATAAAAAAAGGAACCAGCGACGGTGTGAGCATTGCTTGGGAGGGACGCCATTGTTGTTTTTGAACTGGCAAGAGAAACGTAAGGAAAAATTGGAAGAATTTTCGTCGCTCTAGAGGTCAAATTGTGTTTAAAACCTCTCAAATAGGAGCAGAAATTGTTGGATTTGCAGTCCTGCAGAATGTGAGAATTAGGCAACTGGACAGGACTCCGTAATTAGATGGGAACAGGTTTAAATTAACCCAGGTGATGGATATTTATGTTGAAATTCTGGCCAGTATTTTCTTCACATTTTAGGCAGGGGTTTGTGTATGACACACCAAGTAATCTCCAGACAAATTGGTGAGTGTTATTATTATAAATTCTCCTTCAATGTATGTGTAGTCATTTATTAAATTTAACATACAGTCCACTTATTTCTATTAATGTTTTATCAGAATTCTTGGTGATGTATATTTTATTTGAAATTAATATAGGTCCAGAGTGACTTATGGAGATATGTGTGGAGTAGATATCGAAGGGGGACATTTTTTCGACCTAGGATGTCCTAAAATTCCTACATGTCTCTGTAACCTTGATAAAGAATAATTGTCTTCGTTACTTTTATTAAATTACTGGTATGTATCTAATGAGATTCATCAAGGTAATTTTAATTTTCCATACCATCTATTGGTTGAACTGTGAGAGCTATTCAACCTACATATTCTTCTCTATCTTTGTGCCTAAGAATACTGATGTAGGATATTAGGATACAGATTTACTTTGTTGAGTGCCACATCATGGGAGGGTACCTCCACTAATGCAACTGTTTTGCTTAAATTGTTAAGACTTTACCCAAATGCTACTTTTATTATATATTCATATCACAATTTATGTAATATACAGTACAGTGGACCCTCAGGTAACGATATTAATCCGTTCCTGAGAGCTCATCGTTAGCTGAAATTATCGTTAGCTGAATTAATTTTCCCCATAAGAAATAATGGAAATCAAATTAATCCGTGCAAGACACCCCAAAGTATGAAAAAAACAAAAAATTTTACCACATGAAATATTAATTTTAATACACACAAACTGACACTTACCTTTATTGAAGATCTGGTGATGACTGATGGGATGGGAGGAGGGGAGAGTGTGGAAGTTGCTAATGTTTAGAAGGGGAATCCCCTTCCATTAGGACTTGAGGTATCAAGTCTTTTTCCGGGGTTACTTCCCTTCTTCTTTTAATGCCACTATAACCAGCTTGAAAGTCACTGGACCTCTGTCACACAACATATCTGTCCATAGAGGACTGTACCTCCCGTTTCTTTAAGACTTTCCTAAAATGGGCCATAACATTGTCATTGTAATAGTCACCAGCACGGCTTGCAATAGCTGTGTGAGGGTGATTTTCATCCATAAAGGTTTGCGCTTCAACCCATACTGCACACATTTCCTTAATCTCTTTTTTCATATCCATAGTAATTCTCACCCTTTTTCCTGCAGGGTTGGCACTAGAAGCTTTCTTGGGGCCCATGGTGACTTATTTTGCAGGTGCAATCACTAAAAACACTATGATAATATGAAATGTTGTGATTGTATGCGTGGATGCAACCGCACTGGCTAGCTTGTAAACACTGGCGCGCTCAGGCCACACTGGACGCATCTCAAACGAATCGCGTAGGGTGAGTTTTTTAGCGTTAGGTGAGGTAAAATTTTTGCACTAAAATGTATCGTTAGCTGGATTTAACGTTAGGTGATGCCATCGTTAGCTGAGGGTCCACTGTACTTTTATAACTTAACTTGCTGTCTTATTTATCCCTCTTATTTATCTTAAAATACTTGAGCATGCTTGAACTGCACAAAGGTTCTTAGTAGCATTTATGATCCTTGTATCAGTCTCACACTATGTAAAAATGCAATGCACATAAAGGGCCCGAAGATCTGGAAAACACTACCTGAACCGGTAAAGGATCTCCTGATTACTAATAAATTTAGGACTTTGCTTAAAAATCATCTCATCTCTCAATACTAACCAAAACAACTTCTAATCAGTTGAAGCAACTCTCCCAAATATTATATTGCATGACCTCTAGTTTATTAAAACATCTGCCAATCCATGAAATATTACTGTTTGAACCATTAATTGTAATACATATTGTTTTTATGTGCAACTTCAAGATTATTATTCTTATAAACCTCCACCTTGACTACTTTGCATTAGTATTAAGGTTAAATAAAGATTTTAATACAAGTTAACCACTCTTATCTTGTCTAGATTTAAGTAGTTATTATGTACTAGGACTAATCTGCCCAAAATATCTAGGTATGATGGTAGCTTTCTTTGTACTTAGCAAACCAAAATTGTAATTAAACACTGTAACCTTTACAAAGAAAAAAACTCTATCTTTAGACACTGTTTCATCTGCCATCTGTTAAATATCACTCAAAGCACAGGCTGCCTACTACATTACATTACATATTAGTATCAAGTTTTCAGTCTTATTTATTGTGTGGTTTAGGTAGGCATTATGACTTGTTAACAAGTCAGTAGTTGTACCAAGCATAACATGGGGTATATTGTCTGAAGGACTATGTAATAACTTCAATTTAACATACATGTGTATTTAATCATTGGGGTCTTAATGCACCTCACCCTGTATCTATCTGTTTGACCAGGTATTTTGTGATCATGTTTACTGGTCTTTATAAAAATTCAAACTTGTCTTCAGGTGAGAACTAAACTATCCTGGTAATTTCTAATACTACAAAATTTTAGTTTTTCATTCAAAACATAGTCTAGCAGTTAGGCTAAGGAGAAGTTACAGTGGTACCTTGGGTTGCGAACTTAATTCATTCCAGAAGGCTGTTCGACTACCAATACCGAACGAATTTGTTTCCATAAGAAATAATGTAAATTAGATTAAACCGTTTCAGACCCCCAAACATACACTTACAAAAGCTCTTACAAAAATACACTTACATAACTGTTTGAGTTGGGAGCTGTTCGTAACCCAAGGTACCACTGTATATGGCATTTAACCTCTAGAAAAACCTTGTTAGTAACATTTGCACACAGAATATCTTTCAAGTATGGACACAACTTACAAAACCCCAGACTAGGAAACAATGACTACTTCACAGATGTTTACAAGATAATACTGGAAATGAAGGAGACTGCCCCACCTCGACTGCATAATGAAGTACTTTCGCAGCTGGATGAAGCCGCAGCTCCTGTAGGGGTGTTATTCTGGGCTTGCCCCATCCAGACTTGTCACTGTAATATATTTTTAGCATGTGGTCCGTAAAGTTGCGGCCAAATACTAAATCCTTCACTGCTGGTTTGCTCTTCAGTTGATCAGGAGGACAGAAATCAATGTGAAGCTCTGAGGCCTGAAAATAAATACACAGTGTAAGAAGTTTTGAAAACAATGTGTGCAATTAAAGTTACAATTAAATGTCTACATTTTTTCTATTACTGTAGAAAGTCAAAAAATTAGTACAAATGATAATTCCCCCTGCTAGCCCATTATACAGGCAAACCTCGCTAATACAGCATTTTAGAGAGCTTTGCTAATATGATGCTTTTCAATCATGTTCATGTTTATTTTTTGTGGTGATGTTCAAATCAGCTGAGCGGCACCATTTTCTTACCCCTCACTCAGTCTGTTTACAGCATATGTGCACTCCATGTCTCTGTCATATCCTGGCAATTTTCAAAATTTTCAAACTCTTTTACTTGTGTTATTGTTATTATCATTGTTATTAATGACAGTACAGCAGGTCCTTATGGTACCCTGCTTGTCACAGTCGCCCACTGTTAGTTAGTTACCATTTGGTCCTAGGCACATGTCGATTAGACACTAGGCCTGTTGTATGTGCATGTGTACTCACCTATTTGTGGTTGCAGGGGTCGAATCATAGCTCCTGGCCCCATGTGTGTATGTGTGTGTGTGTGTACTCACCTAGTTGTACTCACCTAGTTGAGGTTGCGGGGGTCGAGTCCGAGCTCCTGGCCCCGCCTCTTCACTGATCGCTACTAGGTCACTCTCCCTGAGCCGTGAGCTTTATCATACCTCTGCTTAAAGCTATGTATGGATCCTGCCTCCACTACATCGCTTCCCAAACTATTCCACTTACTGACTACTCTGTGGCTGAAGAAATACTTCCTAACATCCCTGTGATTCATCTGTGTCTTCAGCTTCCAACTGTGTCCCCTTGTTACTGTGTCCAATCTCTGGAACATCCTGTCTTTGTCCACCTTGTCAATTCCTCTCAGTATTTTGTATGTTGTTATCATGTCCCCCCTATCTCTCCTGTCCTCCAGTGTCGTCAGGTTGATTTCCCTTAACCTCTCATCATAGGACATACCTCTTAGCTCTGGGACTAGTCTTGTTGCAAACCTTTGCACTTTCTCTAGTTTCTTCACGTGCTTGGCTAGGTGTGGGTTCCAAACTGGTGCCGCATACTCCAATATGGGCCTAATGTACACGGTGTACAGGGTCCTGAATGATTCCTTATTAAGATGTCGGAATGCTGTTCTGAGGTTTGCTAGGCGCCCATATGCTGCAGCAGTTATTTGGTTGATGTGCGCTTCAGGAGATGTGCCTGGTGTTATACTCACCCCAAGATCTTTTTCCTTGAGTGAGGTTTGTAGTCTCTGACCCCCTAGACTGTACTCCGTCTGCGGCCTTCTTTGCCCTTCCCCAATCTTCATGGCTTTGCACTTGGTGGGATTGAACTCCAGGAGCCAATTGCTGGACCAGGTCTGCAGCCTGTCCAGATCCCTTTGTAGTTCTGCCTGGTCTTCGATCGAGTGAATTCTTCTCATCAACTTCACGTCATCTGCAAACAGGGACACCTCAGAGTCTATTCCTTCCGTCATGTCGTTCACAAATACCAGAAACAGCACTGGTCCTAGGACTGACCCCTGCGGGACCCCACTGGTCACAGGTGCCCACTCTGACACCTCGCCACGTACCATGACTCGCTGCTGTCTTCCTGACAAGTATTCCCTGATCCATTGTAGTGCCTTCCCTGTTATCCCTGCTTGGTCCTCCAGTTTTTGCACCAATCTCTTGTGTGGAACTGTGTCAAACGCCTTCTTGCAGTCCAAGAAAATGCAATCCACCCACCCCTCTCTCTCTTGTCTTACTGCTGTCACCATGTCATAGAACTCCAGTAGGTTTGTGACACAGGATTTCCCGTCCCTGAAGCCATGTTGGCTGCTGTTGATGAGATCGTTCCTTTCTAGGTGTTCCACCACTCTTCTCCTGATAATCTTCTCCATGATTTTGCATACTATACATGTCAGTGACACTGGTCTGTAGTTTAATGCTTCATGTCTGTCTCCTTTTTTAAAGATTGGGACTACATTTGCTGTCTTCCATGCCTCAGGCAATCTCCCTGTTTCGATAGATGTATTGAATATTGTTGTTAGGGGTACACATAGCACCTCTGCTCCCTCTCTCAATACCCATGGGGAGATGTTATCTGGCCCCATTGCCTTTGAGGTATCTAGCTCACTCAGAAGTCTCTTCACTTCTTCCTCGGTTGTGTGCACTGTGTCCAGCACTTGGTGGTGTGCCCCACCTCTCCGTCTTTCTGGAGTCCCTTCTGTCTCCTCTGTGAACACTTCTTTGAATCTCTTGTTGAGTTCTTCACATACTTCACGGTCATTTCTTGTTGTCTCTCCTCCTTCCTTCCTTAGCCTGATTACCTGGTCCTTGACTGTTGTTTTCCTCCTGATGTGGCTGTACAACAGTTTCGGGTCAGATTTAGCTTTCGCTGCTATGTCATTTTCATATTGTCTTTGGGCCTCCCTTCTTATCTGTGCATATTCGTTTCTGGCTCTACGACTGTTCTCCTTATTCTCCTGGGTCCTTTGCCTTCTATATTTCTTCCATTCCCTAGCACACTTGGTTTTTGCCTCCCTGCACCTTTGGGTAAACCATGGGCTCATCCTGGCTTTTTCATTATTCCTGTTACCCTTGGGTACAAACCTCTCCTCAGCCTCCTTGCATTTTGTTGCTACATATTCCATCATCTCATTAACTGGCTTCCCTGCCAGTTCTCTGTCCCACTGAACCTCGTTCAGGTAGTTCCTCATTCCTGTGTAGTCCCCTTTCTTGTAGTTTGGCTTCATTCGTCCTGGCCTTCCTGCTTCTCCCTCCACTTGTAGCTCTACTGTGTATTCGAAGCTTAAAACCACATGGTCACTGGCCCCAAGGGGTCTTTCATATGTGATGTCCTCGATATCTGCACTACTCAAGTGGAATACTAAGTCCAGCCTTGCTGGTTCATCCTCTCCTCTCTCTCTTGTAGTGTCCCTTACGTGTTGGCACATGAAGTTTTCCAGTACCACCTCCATCATCTTAGCCCTCCATGTATCTTGGCACCCCATGTGGGGTGTGTGTGTGTGTGTGTGTGTGTGTGTGTGTGTGTGTGTGTGTGTGTGTGTACTCACCTAATTGTACTCACCTAATTGTGGTTGCAGGGGTCGAGACTCAGCTCCTGGCCCTGCCTCTTCACTGATCGCTACTGGGTCCTCTCTCTCTCTGCTTCCTGAGCTTTGTCATACCTCTTCTTAAAACTATGTATGGTTCCTGCCTCCACTACTTCACTTGCTAGGCTATTCCACTTGCTGACAACTCTATGACTGAAGAAATACTTCCTAACGTCCCTGTGACTCGTCTGAGTCTTCAGCTTCCAGTTGTGACCCCTTGTCCCTGTGTCCCCTCTCTGGAACATCCTATCTCTGTCCACCTTGTCTATTCCCTGCAGTATCTTGTATGTCGTTATCATGTCTCCCCTGACCCTTCTGTCCTCCAGTGTCGTCAGTCCGATTTCCCTCAACCTTTCCTCGTACGACATTCCCCTGAGCTCTGGGACTAGCCTTGTTGCAAACCTTTGTACTTTCTCTAACTTCTTGACGTGCTTGACCAGGTGTGGGTTCCAGACTGGTGCTGCATACTCCAGTATGGGCCTAACATACACAGTGTACAGTGTCTTGAACGATTCCTTATTAAGGTATCGGAACGCTATTTTCAGGTTTGCCAGGCGCCTGTATGCTGCAGCAGTTATTTGGTTGATGTGTGCCTCCGGTGACGTGCTCGGTGTTATGGTCACCCCAAGGTCTTTCTCCCTGAGTGAGGTCTGTAGTCTTTGTCCACCTAGCCTATACTCTGTCTGCGGTCTTCTTTGCCCCTCCCCAATCTTCATGACTTTGCATTTGGCTGGATTGAATTCGAGAAGCCAGTTACTGGACCACATGTCCAGCCTGTTCAGGTCTCTTTGCAGTCCTGCCTCATCCTCATCCGATTTAATTCTTCTCATCAACTTCACATCATCTGCGAACAGGGACACTTCAGAGTCTATTCCTTCCATTATGTCGTTCACATATCAAAAATAGCACTGGTCCTTGAACTGACCCCTGTGGGATCCTGCTTGTCACAGACGCCCACTGTGATACCTCTTCATGTACCATGACTCGTTGCTGCCTCCCTGTCAGGTATTCCCTGATCCATTGCAGTGCCCTCCCTGTTACATGCGCCTGATCCTCCAGCTTCTGCACTAATCTCTTGTGGGGAACTGTGTCAAAGGCCTTCCTGCAGTCTAGGAAAACGCAATCTACCCACCCCTCTCTCTCGTGTCTTACTTCTGTTACCTTGTCATAAAATTCCAGGAGGTTTGTGATACACGATTTGCCTTCCATGAACCCATGCTGGTTTTCATTTATAATCTTGTTCCTTTCCAGGTGTTCGACCACTCTCCTCCTGATAATCTTCTCCATGACTTTGCACACAATACATGTCAGAGACACAGGTCTGTAGTTTAGCACCTCATTTCTGTTTCCTTTCTTAAATATGGGGACTACATTAGCTGTCTTCCATTTCTCAGGTAGTTGCCCAGTTTCAAGGGATGTGTTGAAGATTGTGGTTAGAGGCACGCACAGCATCTCTGCTCCTTCTCTAAGGACCCATGGGGAGATGTTGTCCGGTCCCATCGCCTTTGAGGTGTCAAGGTCACTTAGGAGCTTCTTCACCTCCTCCTCGGTTGTTCGTATGTCATCCAACACTTGTTGGTATATTCCCTCAGCCCTTCCTGTCTCTACTGTAAAAACTTCCTTAAATCTCCTGTTCAGCTCCTCACATGGTGTGTGTGTGTGTGTGTGTGCGTGTGTGTGTGTGTGTGTGTGTGTGTGTGTGTGTGTGTGTGTGTGTGTGTGTGTGTGTGTGTGTGTGTGTGTGTGTGTGTGTGTGTGTGGGTGTGAAGGTGGGTGTGAAGGTGGGTGTGAAGGTGGGTGTTTGTTATAGGGAGGGAAAGGGGAAGGAGGCGGGGAGAGGAAGAAGAAGGATACAGAGTGGGGAGGGGGACAGTGGCAGAGGGGAAGAAGAATTAGGGATGCAAGGGGAGAGAGGAAAGGGATGAGTTGGTTCCCACTGTGCACTGTCTTTGTGTGCTTTAAATTACGGTCAGTTCTGTAGTCATTAGCCCTCACCTCCGACGCGCATGCGCGAGTGTTGGAGTGTGTGTATGGGTTGTGCATGGGTATGTGCTTGGGTGTGTCTGTGGTAGGGATGGGTAGAGTTTCAGAGGCTCAGGAGGGTAGGAGGTGGGTGGGGATAGGGGGTGGGGGTAATGCCTGAGTATGTGAGGTGGGAGACCCTTTGGGAGAGAGTATGGGTTAGGCCCGGAGTGTGTGCTTGTGTGTGTTTATGAGTTAATGTGTGTATAGTCCTTATTACCTGGAGTTTACCTGGAGAGAGTTATGAGGGTCAATGCCCCCACAGCCCAGTCTGTGACCAGGCCTCATGGTGGATCAGAGCCTGATCAGCCAGGCTGTTACTGCTGGCTGCATGCAATCCAACATACGAGCCACAGCCGGGCTGGTCAGGTACCGACTTTAGGTGCTTGTCCAGTGCCTGCTTGAAGACAGTCAGGGGTCTATTGGTAATCCCCCTTATGTATGCTGGGAGGCAGTTGAACAGTCTTGGGCCCCTGACACTTATTGTATTGTCTCTTAACATGCTAGTGACACCCTGCTTTTCATTGGGGGATGTTGCATCGCCTCCCAAGTCTTTTGCTTTCATTGTGAGTGATTTTTGTATGCAAGTTCGGTACTAGTCCCTCTAGGATTTTCCAAGTGTATATAATCATGTATCTCTCCCGCCTGCGTTCCAGGGAGTACAGGTTCAGGAAATTCAAGCGTTCCCAGTAATTGAGGTGTTTTATCTCCATTATGCGTGCCATGAAGGTTCTCTGTACAATTGCTAGGTCAGCAATTTCACCTGCCTTTGAAAGGTGCTGTTAGTGTGCAACAATACTCCAGCCTAGATAGAACAAGCGACCTGAAGAGTGTCATCATGGACTTGGCATCCCTAGTTTTGAAGGTTCTCATTATCCATTCTGTCATTTTTCTAGCAGATGTGATTGATACAATGTTATGGTTCTTGAAGGTGAGATCCTCCGACATGATCACTCCCAGGTCTTTGACGTTGGTTTTTCGCTCTATTGTGTGGCTGGAATTTGTTTTATACTCTGATGTAATTTTAATTTCCTCATGTTTACCATATCGGAGTAATTGAAATTTCTCAGCGTTGAACTTCATATTGTTTTCTGCAGCCCATTGAAAGATTTGGTTGATGTCCGCCTGGAGCCTTGCATTGTCTGCAATGGAAGACACTGTCATGTAGATTCGGGTGTCATCTTCAAAGGAAGACACGATGCTGTGGCTGACATCGTTGTCTATGTCAGATATGAGGATGAGAAACAAGATGGGAGCGAGTACTGTGCCTTGTGGAACAGAGCTTTTCACCGTAGCCACCTGAGACTTTACTCTGTTGACTACTACTCTTTGCATTCTGTTTGTGAGGAAATTATAGATCAATCTACCAACTTTTCCTGTTATTCCTTTAGCACGCATTTTGTGCGCTATTACGCCATGGTCACACTTGTCGAAGGCTTTTGCAGTCTGTATATATTACATCTGCATTCTTTTTGTCTTCTAGTGCATCTAGGACCTTGTCATAGTGGTCCAGTAGTTGGGACAGACAGGAGCGACCTGCTCTGGGTTGTGTAACTGATGGGTATCTAGATGGGTGGTGATCTTGCTTCTTAGGACCCTTTCAAAGATTTTTATGATATGGGATGTTAGTGCTATCGGTCTGTTGTTCTTTGCTATTGCTTTACTGTCCCCTTTGTGGAGTGGGGCTATGTCTGTTGTTTTTAGTAACTGTGGGACGACCCCCGTGTCCATGCTCCCTCTCCATAGGATGGTAAAAGTACTTATGTACTACATATGTACTGCATGTGCACCCAATCACTTGGTTCCCACTGTGCACTGTCTTTGTGTGCTTAAAATTACTGTCAGTTCTGTAGTCGCTATGCCTCACCTACTCCTGTGCACGCACATATCCTACCAAGGCTACCTTCCATTTCCCTACTAACTGTCTTTCTTCTAATTGCTAAATGCTGTATGTATGAGAAACACTGGAGCAGAGTTTACGACCGACAGCACCAGCAAACCAAGGGCCAAAACTATATCTCAACATGCATCTGATACCACAAACATGGGTGTTTTGTACATTACACCTTGCACAAGTCTTCCCTCTCGGCTGCAGCTGTATGATGACTCTTGTTAAATTAGACACATGTGTAACTCTTGGGTATCTTTATTGAGGAAACGTTTCGCCACACAGTGGCTTCATCAGTCCATACAAAGGATAAACTTGAAGAACAGAAGGAGAATGAGGTAATCAGTCCCTCAACCTTGAGTCGATGTGGTCAGTCCATCAATCTTGAATAGAATACGGCATATGAGCGGAGAAACAGCTTATAAACCGTATGGCAGGAGAGGTGCAGCAGTCGTAGGTGGTGTCACATTTGTCCAATGTGGAAGTAGGTCGTGCCCAAGGGTTAGGCAAGCGAAGAATTCACAAGTATTAAGATCCCAAGAAGTTGGGATCTTAATATACCACCTACGACTGCTGCACCTCTCCTGCCATACGGTTTATAAGATACTTCTCCGCTCATATGCCGTATTCTATTCAAGATTGATGGACTGACCACATCGACTCAAGGTTGAGGGACTGATTACCTCATTCTCCTCCTGTTCTTCAAGTTTATCCTTTGTATGGACTGATGAAGCCACTGTGTGGCGAAACGTTTCCTCAATAAAGATACCCAAGAGTTACACATGTGTCTAATTTAACGTGTCGGTTCTTTGAACCATTCATCTACAAGAATGATGACTCTTACTGCTCCTACCTGGTTCCTCTGTTCTTCGCTTCAGTTATTCTGTTCTCATTACGTTTGATTCCTTATTTACCACACTTATCACTTGTTATATACTATATTATGTATGACTATATGAGTGACAATCCTTCAGGATACACACAACGTACTGTGTGGCAACACCTTTAGGCTTAGTTACCAACCGCTTCCCTGCTCCTGGCACTCTCCAACACTTATTTCTACACTAATATCTTACTTTTTCTCTACGGTTTTGTTACTGGTATTTTTTTTTCTTGGGAATTATGCTAGTCACTGGTTTTTATTAATTACCCTCACTGATCTACGTTCACTGCTATTCACAAACCACTTCCTTTATGGCACCATCCAGTAATGGCCGTTATTCTGGCCACTGTGCACTTGACACTAATATCTAAATTTTTATCTTATTGATCATTTATGTTTACCTTATGCGGGGTTTAAATGATAATATGCACTTAAAATTTTGGATATACCTATGTTCCGTGCTTTATTCCCTCTGGGGCCGTCAGAAAAACGCAAAACTGACAGAGCTCAACACACGTGACTTCTTCACCTGCGGAGGGTGTACTCACCTAATTGAGGTTCCATGGTCGAGACTCAGCTCCTGGCCCTGCCTCTTCACTGAGTGTTACTAGGTCCTCTCTCTCCCTGCTCCATGAGCTTTATCATACCTTATCTTAAAGCTATGTATGGGTCCTGCCTCCACTACCTCACTTGCTAGGCTATTCCACTTCCTGACTACTCTATGACTGAAGAAATACTTCCTAACATCCCTTTGACTCATCTGAGTCTTCAACTTCCAATTGTGACCCCTTGTTTCTATGTCCCCTCTCTGGAACATCCTCTGTCCACCTTGTCTATTCCACACAGTATTTTGTACATTGTTATCATGTCTCCCCTAACCCTCCTGCCCTTCAGTGTTGTCAGGTCGATTTCTCTTAACCTTCCTTCATAGGACATTTCCCTTAGCTCTGGAACTAACCTTGTCATAAACCTTTGCACTTTCTCTAATTTCTTGACATGGTTGATCAAGTGTGGATTCCAAACAGGTGCTGCATACTCCAGTATGGGCCTGACATACACGGTGTACAGTGTCTTGAACAATTCCTTACTAAAGTATCAGAATGCTGTTCTCAGGTTTGCCAGGCACCCTTATGCTGCAGCAGTTACCTGGTTGATATGTGCTTCCGGAGACATGCTCGGTGTTATACTCACCCCAAGATCTTTCTCCTTGAGTGAGGTTTGCAGTCTTTGGCCACCTAGCCTATACTCCTTCTGCAGTCTTCTTTGCCCTTCCCTCATCTTCATGACTTCTCTTTGAAGTCCTGCCTGATCCTCATCTGATTTAATTCTCCTCTTTAGCTTCACATCATCTGTGAACAGGGACACTTCTGAGTCTAACCCTTCCATAATATCATTCGCATATACCAAAAATAGCACTGGCCCTAGGACTGACCCCTGTGGGACCCCGCTCATCACAAGTGCCCACTGTGATACCTCATCATGTACCATAACTCGTTGTTGCCTCCCTGTCAGGTATTCTCTGGTCCACTGCAGTGCCCTTCCTGTTATATGCGACTGATCCTCTAGCTTCTGCACTAATCTCTTGTGAGGAACTGTGTCGAAGGCCTTCTTGCAGTCCAAAAAGATAAGAACATAAGAACATAAGAAAGAAGGAACACTGCAGCAGGCCTACTGACCCATGCGGAGCAGGTCCATGTCCTCCCCCCCCCCCGATTAGACCAATGACCCACCCCCCGGATTATCCCAATGACCCACCCAGTCTGGTCATCCCCACTCAAGGATGGAGCACTGTACCAGACCCAGCAGCACAAGCTACTCAGGTCCAACTCACACCCACCCACACCCACTCATGTACCTATCTAACCTATTTTTAAAACTACACAACGTTTTAGCCTCAATAACTGTACTCGGGAGCTTGTTCCACTCATCCACAACTCTATTACCCAACAAGTACTTTCCTATATCCTTCCTGAATCTGAATTTTTCCAACTTGAAACCATTGCTGTGAGTCCTGTCTTGGCTGGAAATTTTCAGTACACTATTTACATCCCCTTTATTTATTCCTGTTTTCCATTATACACCTCGATCATATCCCCCCTAATTCTACGCCTTTCGAGAGAGTGCAGATTCAGGGCCTTCAGTCTATCCTCATAGGGAAGATTTCTGATACATGGGATCATCTTTGTCATCCTCCTTTGTACGTTTTCCAGAGTATTTATATCCATTCTGTAATAAAGATAAGATAAGATAAGATTTCGTTCGAATTTTTAACCCCGGAGGGTTAGCCACCCAGGATAACCCAAGAAAGTCAGTGTGTCATCGAGGACTGTCTAACTTATTTTCCATTGGGGTCCTTAATCTTGTCCCCCAGGATGCGACCCACACCAATCGACTAACACCCAGGTACCTATTTGCTGCTAGGTGAACAGGACAATAGGTGTAAGGAAACGTGTCGGAATTTCCACCCGCCGGGAATCGAACCCGGGCCCTCCGTGTGTGAAGCGGGAGTTTTAGCCACCAGACCACCGGGCCACCATGGTGGCCCGGTGGCCAGAACTGAGCAGCATAGTCTAAATGAGGCCTAACCAAGGATATATAAAGTTGAAGAAGAACCTGAGGACTTCTATTATTTATACTTTTAGATATGAAGCCAAGAATTCTGTTAGCTTTATTGCGAACACTAATGCACTGTTGTCTTGGTTTTAGGTTACTGCTAACCAGAACTCCTAAATCCTTTTCGCAATCGGTAGTATTAAGATCTACATTATTTAGTTTATATGTGGCATGGTTATTTAATTGTCCAACATTTAGAACTTTGCATTTGTCAATATTAAACTGCATCTGCCACTTCTCCGACCATTGCGTCAGTCTATTCAAATCATCCTGGAGTGCTCTAATGTCCTCATTAGAATGAATTGGACGGTCTATTTTGGTGTCATCAGCAAATTTGCTCATGTCGCTATTTATTCCCTCATCTATGTCGTTTATGTAAATTGTGAACATCAACGGGCCCAACACTGACCCCTGAGGAACACCACTTGTGACGTGCCCCCATTCTGATTTCTCCCCATTTATGCAAACTCTCTGCTGTCTATTTGTCAGCCATGCCTCTACCCAGGAAAAAATTTCTCCTCCTATTCCGTGTGCCCTCAGTTTCCTCAATAGCCTCTGGTGTGGAACTATCGAAAGCCTTACTGAAGTCCATATACACAATATCATGTTCATTGCCATGATCTACCTCCTCAAACACCTTAGTGAAAAAAGTTAGTAAATTCATAAGACAGGAACGCCCCTTTGTAAAACCCTGTTGAAAATCATTAATCAATCTGTGCCTGTCAAGATGGCTACGAATTGCTTCGGCAATTATTGATTCCATAAATTTTCCCACTATGGAGGTAAGGCTTATTGGTCTATAGTTTGAAGCCAAGGACCTGTCACCTGCCTTGTAAATAGGTATTACATTTGCCATTTTCCACTTATCAGGCACTATGCCAGTTTGTAGTGATATGTTAAAATGATTAGCCAAAGGTATGCTAAGTTCCTCTTTACATTCCCTTAACACCCTTGCAAATAGTTCATCAGGACCTGGGGATTTGTTAGGTTTTAGTTTCTCTATTTGTCTGAGGACCATGTCACTAGTTACCGCAATCGTACATAGTTTATCATCATCCTGTTCTACATAATCTATTATTTCAGGAATATCGCTAGTTTTTTCCTGGGTGAAAACTGAGAGGAAGTAGGTATTTAGAATTTCACACATATCCTTATCACTGTCAGTGATCTGACCAGAGTTACTCTTAAGTGGGCCAATCTTGTCCCTAATCTTGCTTCTGTATACCTGAAAGAACCCATTTGGGTTAGTCTTTGAATCCCTTGCGACCTTAGCCTCATAATCTCTTTTTGCTTTTCTTATTCCTTTCTTTATTTCTCTCTTTGACTGAATATATTGATTTCTTAACTGCCCATCCCCTCTTTTGATACGCCTATATATGCCTCTCTTTTGACCAATGAGATGTTTTAATCTATTGTTCATCCATTTGGGATCATTTTTGTTAGATCTAATTTCCCTACTCGGAACAAAAGTTGTCTGGGCAGCTAGAACTATGCTCTGAAAAACGTCATATTGGGAACCAAGATCACCTACCTGACCCATAGTTAGGACATCCCAATTTAGCCCACCCAAGTATTTTCTCAGTCCCATGAAGTCGGCCAAGCGAAAATCTGGGACAGAGATTTGATTGCAGTTATCTGGGTAATTCCATGATATATTGAAATTAAGTGATTTGTCATCACTTTCCCCAAGCTCATCATTAACCTCAAGATTATTAATTAGTGAATCTATGTTGGCAAGAACCAAGTCAAGCAGATTGTTTCCTCTAGTTGGTTCTGTCACAACCTGTTCTAAAAAGCAATCCTGAACCGTATCAAGAAAGTCACTAGATTCAAGATTTCCTGTCATATTTTTCCAATCAATTTGTCTAAAGTTAAAATTCCCATTATCACAACATTTTCATATCTAGATGCTTTATGAATTTCGTCCCATAACAGCTTACTGCACTCCCTATCAAGGTTTGGGGGCCTATAAATCACACCCAAAATTAATTTGTCACGACCCTCGAGAAACTGAAGCCAAACCGATTCTGTGTTCGATGTTTCTAATCTTATATCATGTCTAAGACAACAATTTAAATTTTCTCTGACATACATCGCCACACCACCACCCTTTCTGTTGACCCTATCAGTGTGGAATAGTTTATAACCCTGTATGTTGCATTCAGAACGCATTTCTCTATCTTTCAGGTTGAACCAGGTCTCTGTTATACCAATAATATCTATATTATGTACACTTGCAAGTAATTTTAGCTCATCTATCTTATTTCTTAGACTCCTACTGTTTGTAAAGTAAACCTTAATTAAGGAAGCTAGTCACTCGTTGCCCTCTACTATCCCTCTTTGTTTGTTGATCAATTGATTTGCCATTACTAGCAACTTTATTTTGAATATTGTCTTTTAAACATATCCCTGAGGTATCCCGGTTATAACTGCTGTTTTTAACCCTAATGCTGCAGCCTGATTTCCCACAAACACCCATACCTCTATAATCTATCAGTTTAAATTCCTAGACAAGTCATCAATTACCCTCTCAATTGAATTGGCTAATGCAACCACTCCATCCCCAGAGAGATTAACCCCATCCCTTGCATACATATCACGTTTGCCAAAGAAAAGATCCCAGTTATCAATGAATGGGATTGCAAGTTCCTTGCAGTACCTGTCTAGCCAGTGATTTATACCAATTGCCCTAGACATTCATTCATTGCCCACTCCCTTTCTAGGCAAGATGCTACATATGACTGGGATCCCTCCCTTAGACCTAACTACTTCTATGGCTGACCTGTACTTATCCAGCAGCTCCTCTCTCCTGCCCTTCCCAATGTCATTACCTCCATTACTAAGACAGATAATGGGCTTGTTCCAATTACCTGCCATAATATTATCCAACCTGCTGACTATGTCACCAACACCAGCTCCAGGAAGACACACTCTCTGTCTGACCTTTCTGTCTCTGTTACAAAATGCACGGTCCATATATCTTACCTGAGAATCACCTACTATTAAAATATTCTTACCTTGATTAGCAGGGGAATCAGTGGTACCTTCAACCTCACTAACCACTGAAGTACACTCATCTTGGAGAACAGAGAATCGATTTCCTACCTTCACATCTTCTCTATTAACTCTCATCTTCCTTCTTCTTGAACTGTGAACCACTTGCCACTTAAAGCGGCTGCCACTATCACTGCTGGTGACCATTCCTACCTTACCAGCTAAATCCTTCTCACACTCGCTCCCAAACTCATCTATGCGAAGCTTCACCTTCCTATTTTCCTCCTGAAGAAGTAGAATCTCCTTCTTCAACACATGAACCTGGGATTCTAAAACACTACAACAAGCCATGGTATGGGTAACACCCCACGCTAACTTCCAAGAGCTTAGTGGTATGACCCCTCTCGTGTCTTCTGTTACTTTATCATAAAACTCCAGTTTTTTTTTTTTTTTTTTTTTTGTGTGTGTGTGTGTGTGTGTGTGTGTGTGTGTGTGTGTGTACATACTCACCTATTTGTACTCACCTATTTATGGTTGCTGGCCCCACCTCCTCACTGATAGCTACTAGGTCCTCTCTCTCCCTGCTCCAAGAGTTTTACCAAACTTCATCTTAAAACTATGTATGGTTACTACATCACTTGCTAGACTGTTCCACTTCCTGACTACTCTGTGACTGAAGAAATACTCCCAAACATCCCTTTGACTCATCAGAGTCTTCAACTTCCAAGTGTGACCCCTTGTTTCTGTGTCCCCTCTCTGGAACATCCTGTCAGTATTTTATATGTTGTCATCATGTCTCCATTAACCTTCCTGTCCTCCAGTGTCGTCAGGTCGATTTCCCTTAACCTCTGCTCGTAGGACATGCCACTTAACTCCGGGACTAGTCTCACTGTAAATCTCTGCACTTTCTCTAATTTCTTGACGTGCTTGGCCAGGTGTGGGGTCCAAACCGGTGCTGCATACTCCAATATGGGCCTGAGGTACATGGTGTACAGAGTCCTGAGTAACTCCTTACTGAGATGTCTGAATGCTATTCTTAGGTTTGCTAGTCTCCCATATGCCGCAGCAGTTATTTGGTTGATGTGCACCTCAGATGTATTCAGTGTTATACTCACCCCAAGAACCTTTTCCGTGAGTGAGGTTTGCAATCTTTGGCCCCCAAAACAGTATTCTGTCTGCGGTCTTCTTTGCCCTTCCCCGATCTTCATGATTTTGCACTTGGCAGGGTTGAACTCCAGGAGCCACTTGCTGGGCCAGGCCTGTATCCTGTCCAGATCCCTTCGTAGTCCTGCCTGGTCCTCCTCCAACTGAATTCTCCTCATTAACTTGACATCGTCTACAAACAGACACACTTCTGGGTCTATTCCTTCTGTCATATCATTCACATATACCAGAAACAGCACCAGCCCTTGGACTGACCCCTGTGGAATCCCACTCGTCACAGGCGCCCACTCTGACACCTTGTCACGTACCATGACTCAGTTCTGCCTTCCTGTCAGGTATTCTCTGATCCATTGCAGTGCCTTCCCTGTTATACCTGCCTGGTTCTCCAGTTTTTTCATTATCTCTTGTGTGGAACTGTGTCAAAAGCCTTTCTACAGTCCAAGAAAATGCAATCTACCCACCTCTCCCTCTCTTGTCTTACTGCTGTCACCTTGTCATAGAACTCCAGTAAGTTTGTGACAGAATTTCCTGTCCCTGAATCCATGTTGGTTGTTGCTGATAAGCTCATTCCTTTCTTGGTACTCCACCACTCTTCTCCTGATAATCTTCTCCATGACTTTGCATACTATGCATGTCAGTGATAGTGGTCTGTAGTTAATGCTATGTGTCTATCTCTTTATTTAAAAATTGGGACTACATTTGATGTCTTCCATACCTCAAGGAACTGCCCTGATTCAATAAATGTGTTGAAGATTGTTGTTAGTGGTACACAGAGTGCCTCTGCTCCCTCTCTCAGGACCCACGGAGAGATGTTATCCAGCCCCATCACCTTTGAGGTATCTAGTTCACTTAGTTGCCTCTTCACCTCTTCCTTGGTTGTATGTATTGTGTCTAGCACTTGGTGGTGTACCCCACCCCTCTGTGTCTCAGGGGTACTTTCTGTTTCCACTGTGAATACTTCTTTAAATCTCATGCTGAGCTCCTCACTTGCTTCTCAGTAATTTCTTGTGATCTCGCCTCTCTCTTTCCTCAGCCTGATAACCTGGTCCTTGACTGCTGTTTTCCTCCTCATGTAGGTTTGTGATGCAGGATTTCCCGTCCATGAAACTGTGCTGGCTGTCGTTGATAAGCTCATACCTTTCTAGGTGCTCCACCACTTTTCCTGATAATTTTCTCCATAACCTTGCATACTATACATGTCAGTGACACTGGTCTGTAGGTTAATGCTTCGTGTCTGTCTCCTTTTATAAAAATTGGGACTACATTTGCTGTCTTCCATACTTTGGGTAGTCGCCCCATTTTGATAGATGTGTTGAAAATAGTTGTTAGTGGTACACAAAATGCCTCTGCTCCCTCTCTCAGGACCCATGGATAGATGTCATCCATCCCCATTGCCTTTGAGGTATCTAGCTCACTTAGTAGCATCTTCACTTCTTCCTTGGTTGTATGTACTGTGTCCAACACTTGATGGTGTACTCCACCTCTCTGCCTTTCTGGAGGCCCTTCTGTCTCCTCTGTGAACACTTTGAATCTCATGTTGAGCTCCTCATATACTTCACAATCATTTTTTGTGACCTTCCCTCCTTCCTTCCTCAGCCTGATTACCTGGTCCTTGACTGTTGTTTTCCTCCTGATGTGGCTATACAACAGCTTTGAGACAGACTTGGTTTTAGCTGCTATGTCATTTTCGTATTGTCGTTGGGCCTCCCTTCTTACCAATGCACATTCATTTCTGGGTCTTCAACTACTCTCCTGGGACCTTTGCCTCCTATCCTTCTTCCATTGTTTAGTGCATTTAGTTTTGGCTTCTCTACAACTTTGGGTGGACCAAGGGCTCGTTCTGGCCTTCTCATTATTTCAGTTGCCCTTAGGTACAAACCTTTCCTCTGCTGCCTTGCATATTGTTGTCACACATTCCATCATCTCACTGATTTCTCTGCTGGCTCTCTGTCCCACTGAACCTCGTGCAAGAAGTTCCTCAAGCCTGTGTAGTCTCCTCTCTTATAGTTTGGCTTCCTCCGCTCTGCCCATCCTACTTCCCTCTCCACTAGTAACTCTACTATGCATTTGAAGCTCAGAATCACATAACTAGCTCCGAGGGGCCTTTCATATGTTGTGTCCTCTATATCTGGACTACTAAAGTGAATACTAGGTCCAGTTTTGCTGGTTCTTCTCCTCTCTCTCTGGTAGTGTGTGTGTGTACTCACCTAGTTGTGGTTGCGGGGTTCGATTCGCAGCTCCTGGCCCCGCCTCTTCACTGAGTGTGTGTGTGTGTGTATGTATGTGTGTGTGTGTGTAAAGATGCGCTCGCAGGAATTTGCAAGTGCTGAGTATCGTTGAAAGCTGCTGAGTGTCGTCGAAAGCTACTTAGTTATGCAGGGCATTTCAGGCGAACTTACCTAACTTACATCTACAAGGACTATAGTATTTTATATATATGCATATAAGACAATAATTGATTACACGAATATTAATCATATGTATATGAAGCAGATTAAATTATAAGTTTATGGGAATAAGAACACTTAGATTATACTATATCAAGAGTATCCCATTATTTCAAAAGGAAATTCTAATCAAAATTACAGTAAGATTGAAACTAGTTACTCGTATTATTACACAATGTGATGAGATAGTAGTATACATGTATGTATACAAGACATTAATAATAATCAGAGTATAAATGATTGTGAGAATGGCTTAATATAGACGGATAAATAATGTCCTAGCAAGGTACGGGAGAATAACACTAACAATATCTTAATTTACTACCAGTACATGTACAAGGTATACAGACCATAGTTGACATTAATGACATACTACTATATAGAAAGTCGCTTGTTATGCAGAGCATTTCCCGCAAATTAGGTCAGTTTTATCTTGGGATGCGACCCACATCCTATGAGTTCCATTGTAGTTATAAAGGAAGAGTTTTAGGGGAAGATTAATATTAGAATTGACGGTCCTGTACATGTAAAATGCCTCAGGATAGTTTTCTAGATCAACAAAAACAAACGCACTGGTATTCATGTTACCACAAATGTAAAAGCAGTAATAAACAAATACATGTATATAACAACTGTACAAAAATAACCCGCACATAGAAGAAACATATGACGTTTCGGGCCGACGTGAACCATTAAATAAAAAATGGTCCAAGTTGAACCGAAACGTTGTCATAAGCTTTTTTCTCCTATGTTCGGGTTGTGTACTGGACCATTAACTAGTACCACAAAAGCACGAAGGGAAGGGAACAAGTACATGTATATGAAAGGGGGGAAGTGGGCGTTATTTGCATATTATTCCATTCACGGTATTTTATCTTTTTATTCTAAATGTTATTACCTAAAGAAGCAATTCCACCTGACTGGCGGAAACAAAATAAAATTTTTCCATCTCTGACAAACTTAATAAATATTGTGCCCGAGTTCACTCCTTTCTTTAAATGAGTGGAAATTTGTTCGGGCTGTGGTTCGTACGTTGGTTTACATGTGGAGAGCAGTAACAGCCTGGTTGATCAGGTCGTGATCCACTGTGAGACCTGGTCATGGACTGGGCCGCGGGGGCGCTGACCCTTCAAAACACCCTCTAGATATAATCACGTTTCCTAACCTCAATTTTGATCCTTAATTTTACCTACTAATTCACGTATATTATTTTTTTACTTTAGGTGCTGTCTAAGTTCAAATATTTAAACTATAACAGAAATGTGGCAGATATTGCAATTCAGTTTAGTAGTGAAGACATGTTGCTCAAGTTCTCAACTATATTTTTTTACGTTCAATTTCCGCTATTACAAAAACGTACGTTTTCTTTCAGTTTTTAGTTTTTTTAAGCTTTAAATAAACAGTATTATGAGTGTCGTGTGTTTTCGTTTCAGTCTTAATAAGAAATTATTTTATTTTCATATCTGATGTCTGTATAAGTTGTATCACGTACTTGTAGAAATAAAGATTATTATCTGATTATGTCTTCACCAGATTACTATGTAGATAATTCATAAATTCAGTGTTTTTTTCCAATATAGTATGTTGAAACGTTAGGTTTGCCAGGCGCCCATATGCTGCAGCAGAGTCCGTACTTTGTCTGTGGTCTTCTTTGACCTTCCCCAGTCTTCATGACTGCACTTGGTGGTGTATGTGTACTTGTGGTTGCAGGGTATGAGACTGAGCTCCTGGCCCTGCCTCTTCACTGAACGCTACTAGATCCTCTCCCTGCTTTATCATACCTCATCTTAAAACTATGCCTGGTTCCTGCTTCCTGTATCTAAGCTTCTGCTGCTGTGATTTGTAACTCCAATTTCCTGCTCTCCTCAGCTATTTTCTCTTCCATTTTCTTGCCGAGCTCTTCCAGCCTCCTCCCCTACTCCTCTCTTTTAGTGAGCTCTGCCTCCCAGTCTTCTCTCCCAGGTCTACCCCTCGCAGCTTCATCCACCAGTCCTCTGGTTCTCCATCCTGGTTTTTAGTGTCCCATGTTTTTTTCCACAGAAGGAAGAGCTTATGCCAAGAGAGCATGTGTGGAGGGGGTGTTTGTAGTGGGGAGGGAGGGGGGTGTTTGTTGTGGAAAGGGAGGGGGGCGGAGGCAGGGAGGGGAAGAGGATAGTGAGCAGGAGGGGGACAGCAGCAGAGGGAAGAGAGATGGGGGAGGGCTAGGTTACCTGGATTACCTGGAGGTTACCTGGAGGTTATTCTGGGGATCAACGCCCCCACGGCCCAGTCCATGACCAGGCCTCCCGATGGATCAGGGCCTGATCAACTAGGCTGTTACTGCTGGCCGCATGCAGTCCAACGTACGAGCCACAGCCCGGCTGATCCAGCACTGACTTTAGGCATCTGTCCAGTTCTCTCTTGAAGGCAGACAGGGGTTTATTGGCAATTCCCCTAATGCTTGATGGGAGGATGTTGAACAGTCTTGGGCCCTGGACACTTATGGTGTTTTCCCTTAGTGTACCAATGGCACCCCTACTTTTTATTGGGGGCATTTTGCATCGCCTGCCCAGTCTTTTACTTTCGTAGGGAGTGATTTCTGTGTGCAGATTTGGGACCATTCCTTCCAAGATTTTCCAAGTGTAGATTATGATATATCTCTCCCTCCTGCATTCCAACGAGTACAAGTCAAGTGCTTCCAAGCGTTCCCAGTAGTTAAGGTGCTTGACAGAACTTATACGTGCAGTAAAGGATCTCTGTACACTCTATAGATCTGTGATTTCACCTGCTTTGAATGGAGATATTAATGTACAGCAGTATTCCAGCCTAGAGAGAACAAGTGATTTGAAAAGGATCATCACTGGCTTGGCATCTCTCGTTTTGAAAGTTCTCATTATCCATCCTATCATTTTGTTTGCACGTGCGATCGTGGCACTGTTGTGATGCTTGAAAGTGAGATCCTCAGACATTACTACTCCCAGGTCCCTTACATTATTTTTCCGCTCTATTGTATGGCCAGAGTCTGTAGTATACTCTGTTCTAGTTACCTCCTCCAGTTTTCCATAACGGAGTAGTTGGAATTTGTCCTCATTGAACATCATATTGTTTACCGTTGCCCACTGGAAAACTTTGTTTATATCTTCTTGGAGGTTTACCGCGTCCTCAGCAGATGACAGCCTCATGCAGATCCTAGTATCATCCGCAAAGGATGATACGGTGCTGTAATGTATATCTCTGTCTATGTCTGATATGAGGATAAGGAATAAGATGGGGGAGAGTACTGTGCCTTGTGGAGCAGAGCTCTTCACTATGGCAGCCTCCGATTTAACTCTGTTGACCACTACTCTGTGTTTGATTTGTTAGGAAGTTGAAGATCCATCTCCCCACTTTCCCAGTTATTCCTTTAGCACGTATTTTATGGGCTATTACGCCATGATCGCATTTGTCAAATGCTTTTGGAAAGCCTGTGTATATTACATCTGCATTCTGATTTTCTTCTAGTGCATCCAAAGCCCCATCATAGTGATCCAGTAGTTGTGAGAGCCAGGAATGACCTGCCCTGAACCCATGTTGCCCTGGATTGTGCAGATTTTGGGAATCCAGGTGATTTGTAATCCTGCTTCTTAGCATTCTTTCAAAGATTTTTATGATGTGGGACATCAGAGCTATTGGTCTATAGTTCTTAGCTAATGCTTTGCTGCCACCTTTATGGAGTGAGGCTATATCCGTTGTTTTAAGTGACTGTGGAATTTCACCCATGTCCAAGCTCCTCCTCCATAGTGTACTTAGGGCACGCGAGAGGGGTTTCTTGCAGTTCTTAATGAAAACAGAGTTCCACGAGTCTGGGCCTGGGGCTGAGTGCATGGGCATGTTGTCAATGGCTTTTTCGTAATCTATCAGAGTTAGGGTAATGTCGGAAATCTGGCATACATTTATGGAGTTTTGAGGCTCATTCATGAGGAAATCATTTGGGTCGTCAATCCTCAGACTGATTAGTGCTTCACTAAACACAGAGTCGTACTGGGATTTCAATATTTCACTCATTTCCTTGTTGTCATCTGTGTAAGTCCCATCCTGTCTGAGTAAGGGCCCGATACTAGATGTGGTATTTGCCTTGTTTTTGGCATATGAAAAGAAATATTTTGAATTTCTTTCAATTTCACTAATAGCTTTAAGCTCCTCCTGTCTCTCCTGGTTCCTGTAAGAGTTATTTAACTTAAGTTCGATAGTTTCCACTTCCCTGGTCAGTGTCTCCTTTCGTGTATCAGATATTCTAGCACTCCTGAGGAGCTCAGTGACTCTTCATCGTCTTCTGTAGAGGGAGCGTCTTTCTCTCTCCAGTTTACTCCTGCTCTTCTTCTTTCTTAGGGGAATGTGCCTAGAACATGCTTCAGCTGCCAGAAAGTTGATCCTTTCAAGGCACTGGTTTGGATCCATGTCATTTAAGATATCTTCCCAACATGTTTCGTTTAGGACATGGTTTACCTGGTCCCAGTTGATGTTCTTGTTGTTGAAGTTGTATTTTTTGAAGACACCTTCACAGGTACATGCTTTCTGCTGATCAGGACCCCTATGCATGTACGCCTGGACTTTGATTAGGTTGTGATTGGAATTAGTTGTTTTTGAGATTCTTATGTCTCTTATCAGGTCCTCATTGACTCAAGAAATCGTAATGACACGATTGCAAACAAACCATACCCCCGGCCGGGATTGAACCCGCGGTCATAGAGTCTCAAAACTCCAGCCCGTCGCGTTAGCCACTAGTGGCTAACGCGACGGGCTGGAGTTTTGAGACTCTATGACCGCGGGTTCAATCCCGGCCGGGGGTATGGCAGGTCCTCATTATTTGTGAAGATAAGGTCAAGTGTGTTTTCTAGTCTTGTTGGCTCCACTATCTGCTGGCTTAAGGTGTGTTTTTCGCAGAGACTTAGTAGCTCATGTGTGTGTGACCTTTCATCTGCGCTACCTCCGGGGATTGTTTCAGCTATAACATTATTTGCTACATTCTTCCATTTTGTATGCCTTAGGTTGAAATCACCAAGCAGTAAGATGTTTGGGGACAGGGGGGAAAAGCAATGGGGGAGGAGGGGAGTAGAAGGAGTAGGGAAGATGAGAAGGAAGATGAAGAGGGAGAGAAAGTGGAATAGGAGAGAAAAAGAGAGATAGTGTGTGAGTGAGAGAGTGTGGGTGGGAAGGTGTGGGAGAGTGTGAGCGAGTGTTGGTGAGAGTGTGAGTGAGGGAGTGTGAGTCAGAAAGTGCAAGTGAGAGAGTGTGAGTGTGGGGTATGGGTGACTGTGAGTGGGTGTGAGCGAGAGAGTGTGAGGGAGTGTGACGGAGTGTGTGAGAGTGTGAGAGTGCAAGGGAGAGTGTGAGAGAGTGAGGAAGTGTGAGTGTGAGAAAGTGTGAGAAAATGAGTATGAGAGTGTGTGAGATTATGAGAGTGAGAGTGTGAGAGTGCGAGCAAGGGAGAGAGTGTGAAAGTGTGAGGAAGTGTAAGTGTGAGAGTGTGAGGAAGTGTAAGTGTGAGAGTGTGAGGAAGTGTAAGTGTAAGTGTGAGGAAGTGTAAGTGTGAGAGTGTGAGCGAGGGTGTGAGAGTGTTAGGAAGAGTGTGGGAGAGATAGTGTGAGAGAGAGTGGGAGAGCGAGAGTGTGAGAGAGGGAGTGTGAGTGTGTGAGAATGGGAGAGAGTGAGAGTGTGAGTGAGAGAGAGCATAAAAGAGAGATTGTAAGAGGGAGCGTGAGTGTGGGAGAGTGTGATAGTGAGAGAGAGAGAGTTAGAGAGAGAGGGGGGAAGGGAGTGTGAGAGAATGTGGGAGAGTATGTGAGAGTGTGGGAGTGTGTGAAAGTGTGTGAGAATGTGTGAAAGTGTGTGAGAGTGTGGGAGAGTGTGGGAGAGTGTGTGAGAGTGTGGGAGTGAGTGTGGGAGAGTGTGTGAGCCTTTAGAGTACTTGTAGGCCTAGTAGGCTCTGAAGCGGAGGAGAGGGAGGAGGAGAAGGAAGAGGAGGTGAAGGAGGAGATGGAGGAGGGGGATGAGGTGTAGGAGGAGGAGCAGGTGGAGGGAGAGAAAGTGGAATAGGAGGGAGAGAGAGAAAGAGAGAGATAGAAGAGATAAAAAGAAAGAGGGAGAGAGTGATACACAAATAACCCGCACATAGAAGAGAGGAGCTTACGACGACGTTTCGGTCCGACTTGGACCATTTACAAAGTCACTCTGTAAATGGTCCAAGTCGGTCCGAAACGTCGTCGTAAGCTCCTCTCTTCTAAGTGCGGGTTATTTGAGTATCGTTCAATTCACGGGATATGTGTGGGAGGAATATGTGTATCGTTTATGGTAGGGACTACAAGTGTTTGTGTGTGAGAATTTATGGCCCTCTTACGTTTACATGTACTCACCTAGTTGTACTCACCTAGTTGTGGTTGCAGGGGTCAAATCCTAGCTCCTGGCCCCGCCTCTTCACTGGTCGCTACTTGGTCACTTTCCCTGAACCGTGAGGTTTATCGTACCTCTGCTTAAAGCTATGTATGGATCCTGCCTCCACTACATCGCTTCCCAAACTATTCCAATTCCTGACTACTCTGTGACTGAAGAAATACTTCCTAACATCCCTGTGATTCATCTGTGTCTTCAATTTCCAACTGTATCCCATAGTTGCTGTGTCCCATTTCTGGAACATCCTGTCTTTGTCCACCTTGTCAATTCCTCTCAATATTTTGTATGTCGTTATCATGTCCCCCTTATCTCTCCTGTCCTCCAGTGTCGTCAGGTTGATTTTCCTTAACCTCTCCTGTGTGCGCATGTATGTGTGTGTGTGCGTTACTATCTTGCCACCCGAGCCTTCTTTCCTGGATCCTACCTTATTTTAGCAGTAAAATAAATAACTTTTTGGCTTTTTGGGCTCTCCCAAGTTTCTCTACACTAGATTCTCTCCAACTATGTTGCTATTTACGGAAATCTATGCACAGTACCCGTGTATGCCACTATGATATGGTCCTAGATGCATTGGAAAACAAACAGAATGCGGATGCAATATACACAGACTTTGCAAAAGCCTTTGACAAGTGCGACCATGGTGTAATAGCACACAAAATGCGTGCTAAAGGGATAACCGGCAAAGTAGGCAGATGGATCTTCAACTTTCTAACCAATCGCACACAAAGAGTAGTGGTAAACAGAGTTAAATCAGATGCTGCCATAGTGAAGAGCTCTGTCCCACAAGGCACAGTACTTGCACCTACCCTGTTTCTTATTCTCATATCAGACATAGACAGAGATGTAAACCACAGCGCTGTATCATCTTTTGCAGACGATACTAGGATCTGCATGAGAGTGTCATCCATTGAGGACACGGCAAAGCTCCAAGAAGATATAAACCAAGTTTTCCAATGGGCAACGGAGAACAATATGATGTTCAATGAAGACAAATTCCAACTACTCCGTTATGGAAAACTGGAGGAAATAATAACTAGAACTGAGTATACTACAAACTCCAATCACACAATAGAGAGGAAAAGTAATGTGAAGGACCAATGCCACTATCACATCTGCTAGGAAACTGATAGGATGGATAATGAGAACATTCAAGACAAGAGATGCTAAGCCACTTATGATCCTTTTTAATTCACTTATTCTTTCTAGGCTGGAATACTGCTGTACATTAACATCCCCATTCAAGGCAGGTGAAACTGCAGAGCTAGAGAATGTACAGAGAACCTTTACTGCACGTATAAGTTCCATCAAACACCTTAACTACTGGGAGTGCCTGGAAGCACTTGACTTGTACTCACTAGAGCGCAGGCGAGAGAGATGTATCATAATCTACACCTGGAAGATTCTGGAGTGACTGGTCCCTAATATGCACACAGCAATCACTCCATACGAAAGCAAAAGACTTAGCAGGCGATGCAACATACCCCAGTGAAAAGTAGGGGCGTCACTGGTACACTAAGAGAAAACACAATAAGTGTCCGGGGCCCAAGACTGTTCAACAGCCTCCCACCAGCAATAAGGGGCATTACGGGAAGACCCCTGGTTGTCTTCAAGAGGGAGCTGAACAGATACCTAAAGACGGTGCCGGATCAGCCGGGCTGTGGTTCGTACGTTGGACTGCGTGCGGCCAGCAGTAACAGCCTCGTTGATCAGGCCCTGATCCACTGGGAGGCCTGGTCGTGGACCGGGCCGCGGGGGCGTTGATCCCCGGAATGCCCTCCAGGTAGACTCCAGGTAGGTATGCCTGAATGAACTTGCTTACAATATGGGTGTGTTTCTCCTGGCCTATGCACCTATGCGCTTCACGATGTGTGTGGCATTGCTAAAGTCCGTTTCCAGTTACTCCCCCTTACCAAGTGTTGAGTGTTCTATTATGATATTCGGCTCTCCAGAGCAGGGTTTAAGACTCTCAGCTATCAGTGTCGCAGGGCCAGATCCAACCCCCCCCCCCATACAACCACAAAAAGTACTATACGTCTGGCACTGGGGTCCCGCGGAGTTGCAGCTCTGTGATGCTTCTCCTCAATCACGGTACTTGCTCTCTCTACCTTCCTGTAGGCACTGTAGTCACTAGTTCATCTAGCTTTTTCACTGCACTCACTGTATTTACTGACACAACTATACTTACTCTTATCTCCCTGATCTTGGGTCGTATTTATTCTTCACATACGCCACTATGTACTGTGTGAAAGCTGTCTTAGACCTAGTTCCCAACTGCTGTGTGTACTCAACTAGTTCTCACCTAGTTGTGGTTGCAGGGGTCGAGTCATAGCTCCTGGCCCTGCCTCTTCACTGGTCGCTACTTGGTCACGTTCCCTGAACGATGAGCTTTATCATACCTCTGCTTAAAGCTATGGATGGATCCTGCCTCCACTATATTGCTTCTCAAACTATTCCACTTCCTGACAACTCTGTGGCTGAAGAAATACTTCCTGACATCCCTGTGATTCATCTGTGTCTTCAACTTCCAACTGTGTCCCCTTGTTGCTGTGTGTGTGTATATGTGTATGTATGTGTGTGTGTGTATGTGTCTGTGTACTCACCTAGTTGTACTCACCTAGTTGAGGTTGCAGGGGTCGAGTCCTAGCTCCTGGCCCCGCCTCTTCACTGGTGTGTATGTGTGTGTGTGTGTGTACGTGTGTGTGTGTGTACTCACCTAGTTGAGGTTGCAGGGGTCGAGTCCAAGCTCCTGGCCCCGCCTCTTCACTGGTCGCTATTAGGTCACTCTCCCTGAACCATGAGCTTTATCGTACCTCTGCTTAAAGCTATGTATGGATCCTGCCTCCACTACATCGCTTCCCAAACTATTCCACTTCCTGATTACTCTGTGGCTGAAGAAATGCTTCCTAACATCCCTGTGATTCATCTGTGTCTTCAGCTTCCAACTCTGTCCCCGTGTTGTTGTATCCAGTCTCTGGAACATCCTGTCTTTGTCCACCTTGTCAATTCCTCTCAGTATTTTGTAAGTCGTTATCATGTCCGCCCTATCTCTCCTGTCCTCCAGTGTCGTCAGGTTCATTTCCCTTAACCTCTCCTCGTAGGACATGCCTCTTAGCTCTGGGACTAGTCTTGTTGCAAACCTTTTCACTTTCTCTAGTTTCTTTACTTGCTTGGCTAGGTGTGGGTTCCAAACTGGTGCCGCATACTCCAATATGGGTCTAACGTACACAGTGTACAGGGTCCTGAACGATTCCTTATTAAGATGTCGGAATGCTGTTCTGAGGTTTGCCAGGCTCCCATATGCTGCAGCAGTTATTTGGTTGATGTGCGCTTCAGGAGATGTGCCTGGTGTTATACTCACCCCAAGATCTTTTTCCTTGAGTGAGGTTTGTAGTCTCTGGCCCCCTAGACTGTACTCCATCTGCGGTCTTCTTTGCCCATCCCCAATCTTCATGACTTTGCACTTGGTGGGACTGAACTCCAGGAGCCAATTGCTGGACCAGGTCTGCAGCCTGTCCAGATCCCTTTGTAGTTCTGCCTGGTCTTCGATCGAATGAATTCTTCTCATCAACTTCATGTCATCTGCAAACAGGGACACCTCGGAGTTTATTCCTTCCGTCATGTCGTTCACAAATACCAGAAACAGCACTGGTCCTAGGACTGACCCCTGTGGGACCCCGCTGGTCACAGGTGCCCACTCTGACACCACGCCACGTACCATTACTCGCTGCTGTCTTCCTGACAGGTATTCCCTGATCCATTGTAGTGCCTTCCCTGTTATTCCTGCTTGGTCCTCCAGTTTTTGCACTAATCTCTTGTGTGGTACTGTGTCAAACGCCTTCTTGCAGTCCAAGAAAATGCAATCCACCCACCCCTCTCTCTCTTGTTTTACTGCTGTCACCTTGTCATAGAACTCCAGTAGGTTTGTGACACAGGATTTCCCATCCCTGAAACCATGTTGACTGCTGTTGATGAGATCATTCCTTTCTAGGTGTTCCACCACTCTTCTCCTGACAATCTTCTCCATGACTTTGCATACTATACATGTCAGTGACACTGGTCTGTAGTTTAGTGCTTCATGTCTGTCTCCTTTTTTAAAAATTTGGACTATATTTGCTGTCTTCCATGCCTCAGGCAATCTCCCTGTTTCGATAGATGTATTGAATATTGTTGTTAGGGGTACACATAGTGCCTCTGCTCCCTCTCTCAGGACCCATGGAGAGATGTTATCTGGCCCCATTGCCTTTGAGGTATCTAGCTCGCTCAGAAGCCTCTTCACTTCTTCCTCGGTTGTGTGTACTGTGTCCAGCACCTGGTGGTGTGCCCCACCTCTCCGTCTTTCTGGAGCCCCTTCTGTCTCCACTGTGAACACTTCTTTGAATCTCTTGAGTTCCTCACATACTTCACGGTTATTTCTTGTTGTCTCTCCTCCTTCCTTCCTTAGCCTGATTACCTGGTCCTTGACTGTTGTTTTCCTCCTGATGTGGCTGTATAACAGCTTCGGGTCAGATTTGGCTTTTGCTGCTATGTCGTTTTCATATTGTCGTTGGGCCTCCCTTCTTATCTGTGCATATTCGTTTCTGGCTCTACGACTGCTCTCCTTATTCTCCTAGGTCCTTTGCCTTCTATATTTCTTCCATTCCCTAGCACACTTGGTTTTTGCCTCCTTGCACCTTTGGGTGAACCATGGGCTCATCCTGGCTTTTTCATTATTCCTGTTTCCCTTGGGTACAAACCTCTCCTCAGCCTCCTTGCACATTGTTGCTACATATTCCATCATCTCATTAACTGGTTTCCCTGCCAGTTGTGTGTGCGTGTGTGCGTGTGCGTGTGTGCGTGTGTGCGTGTGTGTGTGTGTGTGTGTACTCACCTAGTTGTGGGGGTCGTGTCACAGCTCCTGGCCCCACCTCTTCAACTGGCCACTACTCAGTCGCACTTCCCACTCCATGAGCTTTGTCATACCTCTTCTTAAAGCTGTGTATGGATCCTGCCTCCACTACATCACTACCCAGGCTATTTCACTTCCTGACAACTTTGTGACTGAAGAAATACTTCCTAACATCCCTGTGATTCATCTGTGTCTTCAACTTCCAACTGTGACCCCTTGCTGCTGTGTCCCATCTCTGTCCACCTTGTGTATACCTCTCAGTATTTTATATGTCCTTATCATATCCCCCCAACTCTCTTGTCCTTCAGTGTCGTCAAGTCGATTTCCCTTAACCTCTCCTCGTTGGACATACCCCTTAGCTCCAGGTCTAGTCTTGTTGCAAACTTTTGCACTTTCTCTAGTTTCCTCACATGCTTGAGTAGGTGAGGGTTCCAAACTGGCGCTGCATATTCCAATATGGGCCTAACGTGCGCAGTGTACAGGGTCCTGAATGACTCCTTATTAAGATGTTGAAATGCTGTTCTTAGGTTTGCCAGGCACCCGTATCTTGCAGCAGTTATTTGGTTGATGTGCGCCTCTGGAAATGTGCCTGGTGTCATACTCACCCCAAGTTCTTTTTCCTTGAGTGAGGTTTGTAGGCTCTGGCCCCCTAGATTGCACTCCATCTGTAGTCTTCTTTGCCCTTCCCAAATCTTCATGACTTTGAACTTGGTGGGGGTTGAACTCCAGGAAGCAGTTGCTGGACCAGGTCTGCAGCCTGTCCAGATCCCTCTGTAGTTCTGCCTGGTTTTTGTCCGACTGAATTCTTCTCGTCAACTTCACATCATCTGCAAACAGGGACACTTCAGAGTCTATTCCTTCCGTCATGTCGTTCACAAATATCAGAAACAGCACCGGTCCTAGGACTGACCCCTGTGGAACCCCACTCATCACAGGCACCCACTCTGACACCTCGCCGCATACCATGACTCACTGTTGTCTTCCTGACAGGTATTCCTATCCATTTTTGTGCCTTCCCTGTTATCCCTGCTTGGTCCTCCAGCTTTTGCACTAATCTCTTGTGTGGAATTGTGTCAAACGCCTTCTTGCAGTCCAAGAAAATGCAATCTACCCACCCCTCTCTCTCTTGTCTTACTGCTATCACTTGTCATAGAACTCCAGTAGGTTTGTGATGCAGGATTTCCAATCCATGAAACTGTGCTGGCTGTCGTTGATAAGCTCATACCTTTCTAGGTGCTCCACCACTTTTCCTGATAATTTTCTCCATAACCTTGCATACTATACATGTCAGTGACACTGGTCTGTAGGTTAATGCTTCGTGTCTATCTCCTTTTATAAAAATTGGGACTACATTTGCTGTCTTCCATACTTTGGGTAGTCGCCCCATTTTGATAGATGTGTTGAAGATAGTTGTTAGTGGTACACAAAGTGCCTCTGCTCCCCCTCTCAGGACCCATGGATAGATGTTATCCATCCCCATTGCCTTTGAGGTATCTAGTTCACTTAGTTGCCTCTTCACCTCTTCCTTGGTTGTATGTATTGTATGATGTATTGTTTTCCTCCTGATGTGGCTGTACAACAGCTCTGAGTCAGATTTGGCTTTCACTGCTTTGTCATTCTTGCATTGTCTTTGGGCCTCTCTTCTTACCTGTGCATATTCATTCCCGGCTCTACGACTGCTCTACTTATTCTCCTGGGTCATTTCCCTTCTATACTTCTTCCATTTCCTAACACACTCGGTTTTGGCCTCCCTGCACCTTTAGGTGAACCACAGGCTCATCCTGGCTTTTTCATTATTCCTGTTACCCTTGGGTACAAACCTCTCCTCAGCTTCCTTGCATATTGTTGTCACATATTCCATCATCTCGTTTACTGACTTCCCTGCCAGTTCTCTGTCCCACTGAACCCCATTCAGGAAGTTCTTCATGCCTGCGTAGTCCCCTTTCTTGTAGTTTGGCTTCATTCATCCGGCCCTTCTTGCTCCCCCCCTGCACCTGTAACTCTATGTATTCGAAGCTCAGAACCACATGATCACTGGCCCCAAGGGTCTTACATATGTGATGTCCTCAATATCTGCACTACTCAAGGTGAATACTAGGTCCAGTCTTGCTGGTTCATCCACTCCTCTCTCTCTCTCTGGTAGTGTCCCTTACCTGTTGGTACATGAGGTTTTCCAGTACCACCTCCATCATCTTAGCCCTCCACGTTTCTTGGCCCCCATATGGCTCCAAGTTCTCCAAATCGATTTCCTTGTGGTTGAAGTAACCCATGATCAGGAACTTTGTCCTGCTCGCATGAGCCCTTCTGGCCACTTCAGCCAGTGTGTCAACCATCACTCTATTACTCTCATCATACTCTTGCCTTGGCCTCCTGCTGTTCTGTGGTGGGTTATACATCATTGCAGTTACCACCTTGGGACCTCCAGACTGAAGCCTTTATATTATGTAATCTCTTGCTTCTCCTCTGTCTCCTCTCTCCAGCTCATCAAAATCCCATCAGTTTTTGATCAGCAGTGCCACTCCTCCATCTCCTCCATTCCCTCTGTCTTTCCTTAGGATCTGATATCCTGTCGGAAAGGTGGCATCTGTTATCATCCATGTGAGCTTGGTTTCTGTGAGGACTATAATGTCTGGTGATGCCTCTTTCACTCTCTTGTGCCACTCCTCCCACTTATTCCTTATTCCATCAGTGTTGGTGTACCATATCTTCAGTTTCCTCTCAAACACTGTTTTGGGGGGTCTGTGAGGGTTGGGGATGTGGGGTGGGGGTGTGAGTGTGGGGGGGGTGTGAGTGTGGGGTGGGGGCATGAGTGTGAGGTGGGGGTGTGAATGTTTGTTGTGGTTTGTGTTGGGATAGCATGTTTGGTCGTGGGGTTCTGGGGATGGTTCTGTGTGTGCTTGGTCTTGTTGCTCTGCCCTGCTCTGGTTGTTCTCTGCTGATTCTGTCCTTGTCTCTCTTCCTAGCCCCTTTCACTTTTGTGTCATCTCCCTCAGCTGCTGTCATTCTGTTTTTGTTCTGTCTTGGTCTAGGAACACCCTCTCATATGCTGATGATTCCTTCAATCGTGATTTCTCTTGCAGGATCCTGTTTTACACTGTTTGTGTTCTGCAAATCAGCTTGATTGGCCGTTTTCTCCCCTTCAAGTACCCCCCATATTCTCTGAAAATTTACAATCTCAGACATGTCCTCTTTGCCTATTTCTTTGATGTTCTCAATCTTCTGTCTTTCTGCCTTTTGTCTTTCATTGTGTGACCTTCCCTCGCTCTCTTGAAGCCCATGAATAAACACTGACTTCGCCCTCTCCTCTTCCCATTGCCTTTCCCTCTCTGTTTCTGGTTCTTGTTTGTACATGGCCATTTTCTCCCTTATTTTTTCCTGTAACTCTTGGTGACATGGTTGTGCCACTGCATATGACCTATCCCCCTCTCCACCTTCACCCCCGTCTCCCAACACCATCTCCGCTCCCGGCTGCTCTTCCCCTTCATTCCTTGGTCCTGCTTGGTGGGCTGATAGGGCCTTAGTGTAAGTAATGTCTCCTTCCTTCCCGTTGGGCCCCTCGTTCAGTAGGGGTGTACCAGCTTCAGATGCTATCTCTGGTCAATACTCCTGTAACTCGCTTCAGACTATTTGTGTGTGTGTTTGCATGTATGTGTGTGTGCAAGTGTGTGTGTGTGTGTGTGTACTCACCTAATTGTGGTTGCAGGGGTCGAGACTCAGCTCCTGGCTCCACCTCTTCACCGAGTGCTACTAGGTCCTCTATCTCCCTGCTCCATGAGCTTTATCATACCTCATCTTGAAGCTATGTATGGTCCTGCCTCCACTACCTCACTTGCTAGGCTATTCCGCTTCCTCTGTGTGTGTGAGTGTACTCACCTAATTGTGGTTGCAGGGGTCGAGACTCAGCTCCTGGCCCCACCTCTTCACCGAGCGCTACTAGGTCCTCTCTCTCCCTGCTCCATGAGCTTTATCATACCTCATCTTAAAGCTATGTATGGTTCCTGCCTCCACTACTTCACTTGCTAGGCTATTCCACTTCCTGACTACTCTATGACTGAAGAAATACTTCCTAACATCCCTTTGACTCATCTGGGTCTTCAACTTCCAATTGGGACCCCTTGTTTCTGTGTCCCCTCTCTGGAACACCCTGTCTCTGTCCACCTCGTCCATTCCATGCAGTATTTTCTATGTCGTTATTATGTCTCCCCTAACCCTCCTGTCCTCCA